>NW_026854543.1:0-67739 GCF_026571515.1 Ruditapes philippinarum
GGTTTTCCCCCCAGGTTAAAACATTCAACCGGAGGTACAGCCAGCAAAATCCTACCTTAATATGTTTATTGTTTATTATTTATGGCGCTAAATCTAGCCATTTTCTTCAATTGTCAATTCTGGCACCAGTTTCAAGTCGAAAAAAAAAAGGACTACAGTTTTAAAGCAAGATTTTAGAATCCGTTGCAAAATGCGAAGCAACATGCCTACCGTTCTCTTTCTATAATTATGTTAACCATGAAAAACATTTTATTTATTATACGATTAACATAAACACAAATGAATATTTAAATGATTTTTACTCGCTGTGCTATAAGTGATTTTAAAGGTCGTAAAATTGTTGTCTGTATTTGTAAAGAAATTTGGTTTGCTCTTTAATCAGTGTTCTTTCACGTAATGATTATGAAAAATCTATTAGTGTCATGTAGCAATACTAAACGTGGAATATTCAAAATAGAGAGAAAACAGAAACCCTAAATATCGCCCAACGGCAAAAATTGAAATGTTGAAGGCTCGGTTTGACTTAGCTAGCCTGTCCAATGAACGTGCACATTCAGGATCAGTTCCATTTGTATGCTGTGAAAAGGGTTATATATATACTTAGTAAAGAACTGTAGAAATGTTTTAGTATGATAGATTCAGCTTTTTAACACAGTGGCACTCGTTGATAAAAATATTTGTACATCCTGTTTTCATACCCACGGTAACCTTTTTCGTGAACTGGATATAACTTCGTTCACTTAAGAACACTAAATACTATTTATTTTATTATTGCATTTATTTCTGTTGATAAACTGCATATCTGAAGAATTATATCAGTCAACCCAGCTTTATCAGAGAGCTCACCAATACACATTGTAAAGAGAGGAAGGGAACGGAATTATTGTTTGAAAACATTTAAATCGGGTAGAATTTTTTAACAATAATGTCTCTTTCAACTGAATAAAGCGAGAGGGCTATCTGGGACTATTTCTTATCGATGTGGTCATTGGCTGTAAATGTATGGATTATTGCACGCGGCATGACCTGCAGATGTCCTCAACTGGATTTTTGTTGCATTTTAAGATTTAAAAAAGGACCACATATTAAAAAGTAAAACATGATAAACATGATGCATATGCACAATAAGTGAATTATCTGATATGTAAATAAAGAAGTAAGTCATTTGACAGTTGAAGGATAAAAATTGATTATACTCTTCAAATGTAATCGTAATTTTACTTAGCTTATGTTAGCTATCAATTATTCAATGGACGCATCAGTGTCATATGTACCCAAGTCATAGATCTTGCCGGTGTTGCAAAGGTAAAAGGTAATAACTGCCATTTTCAAGATTTCGAGAAAAACGCAAAAAACATATTTTTTAATACAACTTTATTTTCCGTAATATTGTTATAACAATTTTGATTCTCCCATATTTGTTGACTACATTAGATCATATTTTGTTTAGTTTACATTGCTTGGTGCTGATAAAACACTGTAATTATAGTTTGTTTTAAAGTTCTAGATCAAAAATAATATCATTTACAGAAGTAAAAGGTAATAAATGTACTTAGATCCTGTCAAGACTACAAGTTTGAGCGGTAAAAGGTAATAACTGCACTTACGACCTTTTACTTCTGAAGGTTTAGCAATAAAAGTTAGAGATAAACTGTGGTAAAAGGTTATAAGTGCAGTTATAGCCTTGTTCCTCTGAAAAATTTAGATGTTGCAGTAATTGTTACCGTTGCAAATTTATCAATTATGTCCTTACTTTGAAGAACCTTACGTAATGTAATTAACACAATGCACATTAATACTCGTACACAAAATTAACACTTTTCATTCATAGAAATATGAAATATGTACCTGCTCAATATTTAGAGTCTACAGAAATAAATTAATAACTTAAAAGTTTACGAAAATACGCACTAAAATCTAAGTTTACAAATTTTCATTTATTTTGAATGTTCTCTGGTATATAATCGAACTGAAGTCAAAACAGACCCCAGACATCAGCAATTAAGGATATTAGTACCCATATCATAGTTTAGTAAATAAAGACTACTGTTTCATGTCACAAAATGTGAATGTTTGTCATTAATTATTCTATGACCTCCACTCATCTTCTTCACTCTCACTAACAGAAGCACTGAAAGTTTGTCTTTTATAGATTTGCTGCATGGCAATGACTCATAGTATGATTCGCACTCCTTCGGAATTGTTCCAGAGGCAAACAAGTGACATCAAATCAGCTTTTGCAGCAGATATTGGAAGCTTCTCTGTATAAGCCTTTCGTGGAGCCTTAAAGAGACCTATCTTTTGCTTCTGTTCTTCTTCTGCATTTACCTTCCTGCCTTGAACTCACTAACCAAAAAACCATAGCTCACCAACAATACTGTATTTTTGTCTTTATCTATCTCAGTCATTACGTCATTTGATAACGTCACATGTTTAGCAGCAAAACAAAACTACATATAGATGTTATTTTATCGGGGAAAAAAGAAGAAAAACCATTTAATTATTCTAAAAACATTATTAAAAGCAGGATAAAACAAATACATGGTTGATGTCGGGCTGGAGAAGGTTTATCCGGTTCACTGCGAAAGTGAATCTTGGCTTGCTAAAGCTCGCCAAGATACACTTTCTAGCTCACCGGATAAGCCTTATACATCCCTAGATCAACCATGTGTTTTATATATATTCAGCCAATTAACACGTTCACCATCAACATCGATTTTCATTGAGCCAAAGTTTTGTTCTTTGTACAACTTGTAATCTAGTATGTCATTGTATTTTATTAGAACGACAATAATTATATGGTTGCTTCCGGCGTGCTTATGATATAACTGTTTCCCACTGCAATGGAACATGAACTATTGTAAGGCTTTTTGCATGCTTGATAGATGCATGTATGGAATTTGCATTCCATTAATGAATGGCCAATTTCAAGAAATGTGTGGTTTTACCATTGATGTGAGGTATATCTTGGACAACAGTGAACTAAGCAAACTTGCAACAAACTGATTGCAATTCTGTCCTCCACATGTATCACTATATAATGTCACTTCTTCAATACCAGATGTCTTACAAATGTACTTGCAACAGAGGTTACACACAAGTACACAAAAGTTCCTACTTTGCACGAGCCTGGTTTCCCCATGTGTCTCATCCAACAGATAACAAGTCCCCGTTACCATTTCCCAGTTCATAGAATGACAAATTGCAACAACACAGTTTTCTTTTGTAACGAAGATCACCAAATTAAACTGAGTGGTGTTTTCAAAAATAGTCTGGATATCAAATGCCGACCACAGAAAACTTTGGATCTTTCTTTGTGCGTTTTTTATCGGCTGATTTTTGCATTCTTGCACTGTTTTTTTTTTTTTGTCACTTATTGTACTTGATATTTTTGCTTTTGTTGCCTCATCTAGTCTATCTTCTATTCTCAAAAGTGTCATACAGATTGCAGAGTGGACATTGATCTTTCTTAGGACGGAAAAAAAGTTATATTCTGTACTAAAAATGATTCTGTACACAGCTCTGAAAACACACTTTCTATTTTGTCCTTTGCATTTTTCTACATACAGTGAGTATATTCGTTTTATATTTAAATCTTGCGTTAGATACTTCCTGTTGAGGTCTTCGTGTGTAGTGTGATTCAACAGTCGGAAAGCTTTCGTTGTGTTTCTTTACAAATGATCTGTGATATTCCATGGTTTTATTTCCAGGCACAGCTTTCCCTTTCTTGTCATTTCCAACATATAACCCTGCACTTTGTGCTTAACTGCGTTTGCAACTATTTTGGAAACCGACATCGATAGTTTTTTTAGTAAAAAAATTCAGGAAACAAAGTGATCCCTCGGAAGCATTAATCACAACAAAATTACATAAAAATTGCAGACTCGGTTTGATTGAGTCTGTACATGAGAGATAATGAATAAGTGCAACATCCCTCACGCCCTCTTTTCTACCTGTGTGAAAAACGAATTCGAAATAGGTCTTTGTTTTGTTCTGTGTTTAGATGCATTCTCTGGTTCTTTATTGGCAACATGGAAACAAATGAATTGCCTCTGACTTATGTAATCACCCATTGACCAGTATGTACTGAATATTTTCTGTCTTTCATATTTCGGTAATATTCTCGTTGCATTTAATTCTAAAAGATAAATTTCGTGGGAAAAGAGATAACAGATAGTGCCTGTGAACTGTATGAATGCAGCATTCTGTCAGGGGAAAAAGGTGATAAAATCAGTTATAACCTTTTTCCACTACATATTCTTCACAACATGTGGAACAACAAGTAAACAACAGGTAATAAGTACACTTAGAACCTTTTAACCCTAAATAATTTGTAGAAAAGAAGTTATTACAAAATACTTTTTATTTTTTTGCCCTTATAAGGATTGAATATTCATATAATATTTTCGTCAGACATAAAGGACAATAAGTACATTATAAAAAACATAAAAAGTCAATTTCGGCAAAAATGGCAGTTATAACTTTTACCTTTGATATGTTAATGTAAATATTTATATAATTATTGATATTCATTGTTATTTCCGCCTTTTTGAATGTTTTGTTTCAAGAAATTTGACTGTGATCGATGGCTGTTGGTTTGTAAAATCATTTATCTGTTTACTATTTTCTACTTTGTTTACTCCTCATGGCGTCCATTCTCGTTCTTTATTGGCGACTCATGGCTATTTTGGGCCTTTTTGATAAAAAGAAAATCATAAGTAATGCAACTAAGTAACAATACTATCAGGTTTACAACAAGTTCCAAGTTATATGTAATTATATTTAAATTGTTCTACACAAAGAACAAAATCTGTGTGATGATGAAAGTGCTTATAGTTTAATAAGCATAAAGTGTCAACGTCATGTTAATGCGCGTGACAATAAGATTCGTGATTTTAATACCGCTACATGTGCATAGTACTTCAAATTGTGATTTCGTTTATCAAACTCTATAGAAATTTATGATACGGCAATTCCAGAAAAAAGATATACCTTTTAAAAGTCTCTCTTTTGAAGACAGAAGAACCTATTCGTCACATTCACGAGTGTCAGTGTTTGTCAGTTACTCTTTACAAAAAATAGACTGAAAAAATTACCTTTAAGCTTTACAACACTCGCGTTAAAGTGTAACCCTTTCCGTATCATACAGAAGGTTTTTTTTTATTTTAACTTTTTCTCTCACTGAGAGCACATATATTTCTTATCACTTTCGCCAGTGTGAAATAGAATAATCACATTTTACTACAGAGGATAAGATGAGCAATACTTTAAACATCTTCAAATCGAAACCCAAATATTATTTTTTGACAGGACTAAATCTACGTGATTTGACGTGCACTATTGCGATACAAGTAAATGTTATTGCTTTAATGAACAATCAGTTTTTTCACAATCTCTCTGTGAAAGATCAACAATGAAAAACTAAATTGTAGAAAGGGAACGGTAGGCATGTTGCTTCGCATTTGCAACGGATTCTAAAATCTGCTTTAAACTGTAGTCCTTTTTTTCGACTTGGAACTGGTGCCAGTATTGACAATTGAAGAAAAATGTAAGATTTATGTCTTTCATAATAAAAATATGAACATATTTAGGTAGGAATTTGCTGTCCGTACTCCCGGTTGATGTTAACCTGACTTTTTAATCATGGCGTAGACCAGATAACGCCAGAAAACGAAATAGCTTGCAACTGAAGCCCGCTCTAATACAAGCAACTTCCAAGGTTATGCAAAGTGTTTGATAAAACGGCTTATAAACTGACGAAGATCCAATATTCTGTGGAAAGCTTATATTTTTCCCCTAAGACTGGTGCATATCCCAAAGAAATTGGTACAGAAATAAAATATAAGTTTGCTTGGTGTTTATATTCATTTACCAATCATATTTGACGTTACGTATGACATTTTACCATTGGTAACCAAATTGGGAGTAGAAAATGTAGAAATAATTGATCGTTTCCAATTGAAATATATTAAATTAGTTTTCGGACTGAAGCAATCTACCCAATCATGTATGATTTATGGCGAGCAAGGAATATTGCCTTTGTCATTGCAAATTAAGTCAAGAGTTATGAACTATTGGGGCAAATTGGTTAATGATAAAAAAGTTAAAATTTGTTCTTTACTTTATTGCATGTCAAACAAACTATACTTTGATTTTGATGTGGATTTTCCTTGGTTGAAATTTGTGCATACTTCTTTACATTCTCTCGGTTTGTTATTGGATTTTTCAAACAGTCAATTCCGTCCACATTTTAAGAAAATTACTTATGCTAGAATTAAGGATCAGTTTATTCAAGGTTGGCAACTTTCTATTTATAAATCCAGTAAATGTCTGAATTATAGAATTTTTAAAACTCAATATGGTTTTGAAAAATACTTTAACATTTTACCACCATATTTAGCGTTTTTCAAATTTTCTCACATGCCCAGTTGGGCCTTGAGATATCAATAAAAACTTTTGAAACTTTGTTACTGCACGTGATATAATCCGAGTTTTCGGTGTGTTAAGTTCATTCTATGACCCGGCTTAATTATTAATTAACCTGTATATTTCCATAAAGTTTGCATGGTCTGTCTTTTCATGATATGTACACTTTTTTGTTCTAAAATGTAAATGCTGGTAAAACACAACTTATATAATCATCATTACAGTATTATTATAGTATCTTAAGTTTACAACATGTGTCAAAACACATTTGGAGAAACATAAACTGTGACCTCGGAATAAGACAGTAAAGGTCATTTACAGATTGGGTTATTGTAGGTCCAGCAATAAGTACATGTAACAAGCTGTGTTTATGTTATGATATCACAGACACAAGAAATATCTTATAACAAATTATTTAATTATTAATTAATTGATTAATTATAATAATAATAAGTGAGACACTGAAATATGGCACATTATAGATTGTCCATTTAAACAAAACATCTTGTAAAGGCGATAAAAATGCAATTCAAGGGAGACTTATACTGTAATTATATCAATCTACTTAACAGGAATCATTTCCCTATTAATGATACATTTAGTTTGTGTAAACATAATTCATTTCGGAAAGCCCTCATATGTAGGGGAGACAAATCAACAGTTAATCTTCATTACAAGGATAATTTCCCTTTAATTCAGTATTATCATAAATCAGATGGCAATACATATTCAAAAAATTAAGAAAAATTGCAGCAGCTATAAAACAACATTTTTCGTCATTTGACAAATCAGCATTTTTAAATTGTGAATTTGAATAGGCATAACATTATTCAAGGTTGCGTTCAGTTCAAACTTATCATTAGCCAGATAATTCCACTTGTTTCCATCTTTGATGTTTATTGAAATTGTTCGTTTCAGGATCAATAATTACATTTTTAATTAGACGAGCGTTACATTTAAGTGTTTAGACGCACTGGTGATTTTCCTGTCATACTGGTGCTTTATTATACAGATTGCACATGATATACCAGAATGTGTTAAAACAAGAGTCTTGTTACACATGATATAGCAGAATGTGCTAAAACAAAAGTCTTGTTACACATGATATACCAGAATGTGTTAAAACAAAAGTCTTGTTACACATGATATACCACAGAATGTGTTAAAACAAAAGTCTTGTTACACATGATATACCGAATGTGTTAAAACAAAAGTCTTGTTACACATGATATACCAGAATGTGTTAAAACAAGAGTCTTGTTACACATGATATAGCAGAATGTGTTAAAAACAAAAGTCTTGTTACACATGATATACCAGAATGTGCTAAAACAAAAGTCTTGTTACACATGATATACCAGAATGTGTTAAAACAAAAGTCTTGTTACACATGATATACCAGAATGTGTTAAAACAAGAGTCTTGTTAAAAACACGTGATATACCAGAATGTGTTAAAACAAAAGTCTTGTTACACATGATATACCAGAATGTGTTAAAACAAAAGTCTTGTTACACATGATATACCAGAATGTGTTTAAAACAAGAGTCTTGTTACACATGATATACCAGAATGTGTTAAAAAAAAAAGTCTTGTTACACATGATATACCAGAATGTGTTAAAACAAGAGTCTTGTTACACATGATATACCAGAATGTGTTAAAACAAAAGTCTTGTTACACATGATATACCAGAATGTGCTAAAACAAAAGTCTTGTTACACATGATATACCAGAATGTGTTAAAACAAAAGTCTTGTTACACATGATATACCAGAATGTGCTAAAACAAAAGTCTTGTTACACATGATATAGCAGAATGCGTTAAAACAAAAGTCTTGTTACACATGATATAGCAGAATGTGTTAAAACAAAAGTCTTGTTACACATGATATACCAGAATGTGTTAAAACAAATGTCTTGTTACACATGATATACCAGAATGTGCTAAAACAAAAGTCTTGTTACACATGACATAGCAGAATGTGTTAAAACAAAAAGTCTTGTTACACATGATATACCAGAATGTGTTAAAACAAATGTCTTGTTACACATGATATACCAGAATGTGCTAAAACAAAAGTCTTGTTACACATGACATAGCAGAATGTGTTAAATCAAAAGTATTGTTACACATGATATACCAGAATGTGTTAAAACAAAAGTCTTGTTACACATGATATACTAGAATGTGTTAAAACAAAAGTCTTGTTACACATGATATACCAGAATGTGTTAAAACAAAAGTCTTGTTACACATGATATACCAGAATGTGTTAAAACAAAAGTCTTGTTACACATGATATACCAGAATGTGCTAAAACAAAAAGTCTTGTTACACATGATATACCAGAATGTGTTAAAACAAAAGTCTTGTTACACATGATATACCACAGAATGTGTTAAACAAGAGTCTTGTTACACATGATATAGCAGAATGTGTTAAAACAAAAGTCTTGTTACACATGATATACCAGAATGTGTTAAAACAAGAGTCTTGTTACACATGATATACCAGAATGTGTTAAAACAAAAGTCTTGTTACACATGATATAGCAGAATGTGTTAAAACAAAAGTTCTTGTTACACATGATATACCAGAATGTGCTAAAACAAGAGTCTTGTTACACATGATATACCAGAATGTGTTAAAACAGAGTCTTGTTACACATGATATACCAGAATGTGTTAAAACAAAAGTCTTGTTACACATGATATACCAGAATGTGTTAAAACAAGAGTCTTGTTACACATGATATAGCAGAATGTGTTAAAAACAAAAGTCTTGTTACACATGATATACCAGAATGTGCTAAAACAAAAGTCTTGTTACACATGATATAGCAGAATGTGTTAAAACAAAAGTCTTGCTTACACATGATATACCAGAATGTGCTAAAACAAAAGTCTTGTTACACATGATATACTAGAATGTGTTAAAACAAAAGTCTTGTTACACATGATATACCAGAATGTGTTAAAACAAGAGTCTTGTTACACATGATATACCAGAATGTGTTAAAACAAAAGTCTTGTTACACATGATATACCAGAATGTGTTAAAACAAAAGTCTTGTTACACATTATATACAAGAATGTGCTAAAACAAAAGTCTTGTTACACATGATATAGCAGAATGTGTTAAAACAAAAGTCTTGTTACACATGATATACCAGAATGTGTTAAAACAAGAGTCTTGTTACACATGATATACCAGAATGTGTTAAAACAAATGTCTTGTTACACATGATATACTAGAATGTGTTAAAACAAAAGTCTTGTTACACATGATATTCCAGAATGTGTTAAAACAAAAGTCTTGCAGGGATTTGAAGATATTTAAACAGCATATATTTTGATATTTGATAATTTCATATTGCCAATTTGTTGCTACTGTGTATGCATGCGAATCATAAGCTTGATGAAAAGCCCTAAATGGAAATAATTTGTGATTTGATTTTTTAGTTATGAGCAAAATTTAAATTCAAAACGGACAAAATATAAACTAAATTATGTATTTATGTATCTATTCCCAACTAGGTTTTAGATAAGCCATGGAGGTTGACATAATAAACGAACAGAAAAAAAGAAAATAATTAATTAAAACAATAAATAATATGACATTGAGTTGTCAAAACTGTTAGGTAAAACATTTTGTAAACATTCCAATCTGAGTCGAGTGTTTTCTTAATGAATTGGTATTGTCCTCTTTAACATAGAATATTAAACATTCAAGAAATAGTCGGAATCTGTACAAGAGCTTACACTTTAACAACAGCAACAACAAAAGTAAAGATTTGTTTGCATAGAAAGGTAAGGTGACGTTCTATTTTCAACTTAGCAATTTAAACATATTAAGAGAATGAAATAAATGTTTGAAGTCTTATCATATACATGTAATTAAAATATGATGTTTTGTAATTCCTGAACATTTATTTAACATTTGATCATTTTCAGTTGATATATATCTATTTGTTTGGATTTGTATAAATTGTAGTTCGTGTTAAATAATATGACATTATCCTGGCTTGTTAATCTTTCAGCAAACTAAGTTAAAGCAGCTATTAAATCCTTAAATTTTCTTAAAATAAAATTAGAATCTGTTAAACAAGTGTATGTCTTGTTGGTCTACAATCAGGTGGTCCAAGTCATGTTTTGTCTATTGATCGGCATTTCACACTCAAAAATTATTTGTTATCTACAAGTTAAATTCTAATCTGAACAACTTTGATGACTGTATTAACTACATAAAACGGTGCTAGGATGCTAACAAAAGCTGAATACGGCTTTTTGGTGTGCTAGGCGGACGAGAGATGTTTTCAAGAACTAACGTCTGCGTAACTTGGTGCTAGGTAAGTGAGATATCTTAACCAAAACTAAAAATACTGCTTTAGAAGGTGCTAGGTGATCAAGATTTATATGTTAACAAAGATATAATATTCTGCTTAAACCGATGATAGGTGATGGGATTCAAACCTAAAGGGGTGTAAACCAAGTGCCTCGAAATCCACGAAATTAAAAATCTAAACATCTAAAATCTACTCGCATACCTCCCTAAAATTTGATGGATAGTCACGTTCCTGAAGAGAGTAATATTACAGAAAAAAACATGTCATCTTGATGTTGAATGTATTTCTGACTAACTTACAACATTAACTTACTTTATTCCAATGATACAATGTCAACACCAACGTATTTATGTAGCTTCACTGTAAATAAATGTCCGATAATGGATAATATGTTACATTTATTTGTGCAGTATTGTCTTGTCTCTATAATAATATTGATGTCAAATGTACAGAAGCAGCAATCATCCCTGGTGTTTGTAAGAAAATTAGATGTCTGAACCATTTTGGCACTCGGTCAAATATCAATTACTTCTTTTTTCTTCTTTCCCTTTCTGTTTCTTTGTTTATCATTTTATCTCATCTATAGTCACGCGCAGAACGGTTCATCGTGAAAAATGAAATATGTGAAAAGCGAAATGAATTAAACTTTTAACAAATACCTTCTGCATTCATCATGTTCATGGCTGTATTAAAAGCGAAATCTTCAATTGTGTTATGCATACTAGATTTTAATGATAAAAAAATAACAAGAATATTGTAGTCGTTAATTGATTGATGTAAGCTATCTAGTTTCGAATTTTACACCACTTGTTTGGTCTACAGTTAAATATGATGAATAACACCTTAAAGATAGCAATCGAATTTTCTCGACCTTTTTCGTCAAACTTCGGAAAAGGACATATAATATCTTATCGGCCCTTTCCGTCAGGAACCTCGACAACAATAGTTAGAATATACAAAAAGGATACGGTATTTCACTCTTACCTAAGAAACTGATCTAATAGCCAGGATGTTCCGATTGGCTTTTATCTGTGCTTATACATTGTATTTATTCATCTGTGGACTTCCAACACAAATGAACTACAATAGATTCGTACCGTACAATGTTACATTCTAACTGAAAGAAATGTCTATTCGATATACTTCGTGAATGTCAGTAAATATTACGGAAACACACACTTAAAGTGCGGTTATGAGATACTTAATCGTGACTTTATTAAAAAAGTTAAAATAGTAGTAGGTCAGACACCATTTATTGTTTTATTTTCAAAAGTAATAAATAGGATTTACAATATAAGATCTCGACTGTCCTAACTTAGGCGACTCCTAGCATTTTTATAAATGGTAATACATGTAGTACAATAAATGTTTGAAACTGTAATGTCATCGGACGTTAAAATGTAATAGATAAACATGAAGATTTATGGCGGGATTTGCAGAAAAAAACAATAGCGGAGACACTTAAGGCCGCACGTTTCTCCAATGTAACATCATCGCTCAATCAGTATCATATAGGAACAAAAATCTAATAATTCCAGCGTGGAGTACATAACTTCATGGACAGCCCTCATAAAAACGTTTAATCACAGAAGACGAAGTGTTTGTATCCTCGGAGACAACGATAAACATCATGGTTTTCTCTCTGAAGAAAAGGATTATGTTTCGTTCTAGGGTTGAGCATTATATTTTATGCGATGTATGGTTTTGAAATGCATGTAACTACAAGATATTTGAGTGTCAAGAACCAAAGCAAACTCTTCAAGAAGTGCACAGGAAATCTTTTCAGCAAGTGCCTTAGTTATGATATGTTATATTTGCAAAATTATTTTGTTACAGTAGCAATACATTTAGGTATTTGTTTTAACTTTGTTATATGCAGAAAAAAACGAAATACATTACATTTATTTTAAACAAATGTATATAAATTCTACCAATTTTTGTTAAAGCTTAGTTCTTAAAAATTTCAATAGGAACTTTTTTATGTAATGTATTTTTAACAATTAGCAAATCTTAGATCTCAATGATTAACTATGTATGTCAAAAATGTAACTAAAATGATATTATACGTTACTTATTTCCTTTCACATTTGGAAAAAAAAATGTTTATATTTTATGAATGACTTTAACATAATGATTTTTACCAAAGAATAATATTAATTATTACAGCATTCTAATTACTTTCATTCTTAATTATAAATTTCCCAATACACTCATCTTTTGTAACTTATTTAAATAGCACAATGTGCTGATTGATAAATTGTTTTAAAAAGTTCTTTAAAAAGAAAAGCCTTAAAGAAACAACAACAAATAATGTTCCTGTATATATATACATATCCCGCATCTTTACAACAAAGAAAAGAAATAAAAAGTGATACATGTGTAAGCCAACATTAACCTCACAATCTTCCAATATCTTAAAGAAACAACGACAAACAATTGATTTATATATTCAAAACCCACATATATCTTCACAAGGAAATGAGAGGAAACAGGAAATGAAAAATATGTCCACATTTACATTATATTTTTAGAGTTACAAAAAAATAAAGGGAAAAATCCAAACAAAAAAGAACGAAAAACTGCTATTATATGAAAGAAACAAATGTCAAAGAAGAGAATCTTACCTAAAAGGCTAGACTTTTTATTTAAAAGCATACAATCAAATCCTTGTTGGTGGAATTCTCCAGGTTTTTGTGGGACAAGAGTTTGAATAATAATTTTTTTACATATTTAAACAAATACAGGAGTTTCCAAGTTCACGAAATAGAATAGTTTTACTTTGTTTTAAATTCACAGGAAGTGTATAATAACTATAAATAACGTCAATCCGAAAAGGATTTATGTCTTAATGTATTTTTGTCTGAATTAAATCTGTTCAGAATTTATACATTTGTTTTATGAAAGGATAAGGTTCCTTCATCCAATTGACAGCCACAACTTATTTTATTTTCTGTTAACAATTTGATGCTACTTATTATTTCATAATTTCACATATAATCTAAATTTTGATCAAATGTTTTTAACTATGTTTGATATATTTCTAATAATTGATTTCCCTATATATTAATGTATTATTTATGACTGTCAAATTTTATAAAAGTACTGCCTTAGCTGGACAATCTACTATATGCGGTATTTTTTTCACTTGCGAAATAAGAAGCTATTTTTTTCCACGGTATGGTAATTGAATTTTCAAATTTTATGAAGGTTAGAATTATTGAAGACGACACTCAGAGTGTTTCTCTTTGGCTATATCTTCCTTACATACTGATATAACATGTGACACTTCCGAGTCTACATTAAAGAAATTTATTGTCCCTATACCAAAACACTCCACTTTATACTCAACTGATTCTGCAATGTCATAATAATATAAAATCACTGCGGCATTTAATGATTAGATATGGTAGGCCTATGCAATTGACCTAAGAGTGACTAATTTCCGTTTCAACATGAACATCCTGGACAAATTATTTAAGTGGGAGACGGAAAGTTAAATCTGTATAATAATACGAATTTCAAGTGTTTAGGCGTACATGTATAACCTTATAATTAATTATTTATTATTTTACATCGCAATTTCGTGCAAAATATTATTTTCGTTAAAAATCAAATATATATATGTATTGAAGATAAGACTTCGTTGATTAAGAAAACTCTGATATTATGATATTTTGTAATTATAAATAAGCAATGGAAAATAACTCTTAGTTGTATTTAAACACATTTGTTTTCTTCCCCTTCGTGACATTCCGAGACTTGTTTACTTCCCAAGGTCCAAAACCGCAATCATTTTTTTTTGCTCCATAGTCAAAGTGTAATATCTTTAATCTTTTAAAGATACAAGTCGTTGAATACTCCTAGATAGAATTTAATTTTGTATATACTAAGTGATAACAATCAGTAAGGTGAAGTTCATTTCCTTTTTAATTATAAGTACTTCATTATACGCAGACATAAGTGTTTAAAGCTCTTAACCAATGAATTGTTTTATACTACAGTCGAACTTCGTTCGCTCGAACTCGGAGGGCCTGTGCAAATTTGTTCGAGAGATCGGTAGTTCGAGCCAACCGAGGTTGAACTATTATTACGTTGATCATATGCCTAAAGGTTTACCTAGCTTACATCGGTCGAATGATAAATGCGTCAATATAATTGTTTGATAGTACATCTGTTCGTCGAATATTATTTTCATATTCAAAATTATTATCCCAGTGTTTTAATTAAGTATTAACGGTACGCTGTGTCAATTTATATTGTTGAACAATGTTCAAAATATATTTATATGTTTATAATGGAATGAATTTAATTTTTAAAAAATATATTAATGAAATATTTATTAAAAACATTTACAGCAGCATCTATTTGTAGTCATTTACTAAAAAAACACACATACAAGTATCATTCTATAAATAGATAACACTGTTACGATTCACTTTACATGAACCACGTTTGTAATTAAAGCCGTCCGGGTAAACGTCATTCTTTATTGGCATGCATATTTCACTTATTTCATAAGTTATTTTCTTTTTATCGTTACCATAAACGGCAAATCAACAATATTATCATACAAATAAATCAGTTACAACACCTCTTACTTTGTGTCAATTAACCTTAATTACCTTTGTCACGATCACGAGGTGTTAAAAACATGCGTCGCCGACTGTCATTTATTTAGGACATACCAACTTGTCTTTTTGTGTTCGACCGAAAAGGTGTGATTTTCACTATAATTCTGCCGAAGGGACCAGAGATCAGGTTCGAGAGTTCGAGCGATCGGTGTTCGAGCGATCCGAGGTAGAACAATATATATTATATAGGAATTTTGCCGGGACTGGGCGATGAGTTCGAGCGAAGGGAGGTATTCGAGCGATCCGAGTTCGAGCGAACGAAGTTTAACTGTATGTACTTTATAGATCTATATAACCTTGGTAATTTATAAATGTACTTTGCAGTACTTTAGAAATAAAAGATTTATTTTTGAGAGTGCACCTCTTCAATGAATTCACAGTTCTACTGGTAAATTAAAATTTTGTTTCCGCGTGACATATTTTTCGCTATTCGTGGCATACAGTATGCTTGAGTTTAAGGTTTTTTGCACAGGGTATTATATATTTACTCACATGTTGTAATAACCTTCAGTATTTAGTTTTATAGTACCTAGTTATTTAGTAACTTTACAGTCTAAGTTTACTATTTGCAATGTCTGATTCAAGCTCTTCCTCTTTAATATTTAATGAATGTCGGGGCGACATTCCCCGAAGTGAGGAAGTATGTCATATGGTATGTGATATTCGTGTTTTGTTTTTTGTTAAGAATATTGTTTTTGTATATATATCTTGTGTATTTGTCATCTTTTCATCATAACAACTAAATACTTATCCTTCATTTCGTTATATTATGCATGCCCGGCCTCAGTTTTTACAAACTTCCCGGAAAAACAATCTCACGCAGGCGCACTTTGATATAAATACATTTCTAAGGTTTGCGCCAGAAGTTGGTTAACTTATTTATTAAATTATCAATGCGTATGTTTTCATGTCCTTTACAGGTAATTGTTGTTATTCATTATGTTTCATTATCATGCATCTTTCCATTGATCGTTTATGTATTTCGGATTTGTATTTATGCACTTTGATATAAATATAACTCTAGGTTTGTGCAAGAAATTGTTATCTTATTTATTAAATTATCAAGGCGTATGTTTTTATGTCCTTTACATGCATAAAGAGCCATTCCTATCATAAAGAAAAAACATATGACATAAACTTACTAAAAATTGAATAGCTTATGAGTCGTAAATAAAAGCAATCTCGGTAAAACTTGTTCTATTTTGTAAAAAATAAGAAAGAATATTTTTATTTGTAATTCTAACACGAGCCGCATGTTCCCTATTGGATATAGAAAAACCGAAAGTGTGTGCAATAAAATCATTGTTGTCGTTCTATATTTAAAGATATGAAATAATCATTATACATGTGGCACAACCATAAACAAAATCCGGTGCAAATTTGCTTAATATCAGGTATGGCAGCATTTATTTATTATCGAAATAATATATCTAAATTGGTGATTTTATCGCTTGATAACATCCCTGTTTCTCGTTCGGATGCGCATCATTATATTACTCAGGCTACGTCCTCGTGATATAAAACAGTGATGTCACTCAGGCTACGTCCTCGTGATATAATTCCTGGCATCCGATCTCCAAACAGTGATGTTACTCAGACTACGCCCTCGTGATATAATTCCTCGCATCCGAACTCCAAACAGTGATGTTATTGAGCGATAAAATCACTTTTTGGGATATATTTATTCTTAAATTAAACGTGCGTTAACGTTTATCCCTTTTTACCCGCAAAACAATTAAAATATATCAAATGAATACTGCATTTTAATTTGGTCATTTGTTTTTATAACAGCAAGTTGTACATAGCTTCTGACAGGTAAATGTGAGGAAATGGAATCTGATGGTATCAAGGAATATGGTTATTCCTATGCAGAAAACGAGTTATCATGGAAAACGAGTTTAAGAGCCCGTAAAATTAAGTCACTAACAAACTGAAATATTCTATTCAACACAGGGGTGTTCGCGAAGTCCGTGTGAAAAGTTGATTATAGAAAATCCAGCGACATATTACAAAATATGAATTACAGAAAACACAATGAATGTAAGTACAACCGGGGCAGTGACGTCGCACTCAACGTCAAAAGTCACATTTTATAGGTTGTCACTGTCTATGTGCACGCGATTCTGATGCACGTGGATTCATTTCTGAAAGGTTTCTGAATATCACTATTGGTCTTATAATGCAATAATGTTCTGAATCACCGGTTTCAATCTTCAAATGTCTGGAAACGAATTCCTCGTAGCTGTGCCATTAGTTCAGGAAAAGGTATGAAGTTCAAGTAAGCGAGGTCCGAACTGAAAGGTGCGTGTGGTAACAATTCCAAGCCAAGAAATTCGATTTCAATCAAAGTCTTATTTGCCGTTGATGCAAAATTACACTCTCGAACGGAAAACGGCACGTTTATTTCTTAATGCAGGCCGCTCCTCCGAACTTAAAATACCAAAATACAAACAAACTGAGTTTTTCAATAGTTATCATTTGTCCATAGATCTTTGTGTAATATTATTTTTAACTCATTTTAATAATATTTTATCATTTTATCAAAAGACTTAAGTTTCCAACAAACAATAATAAAGTTTAAATTTACCTTTGAATAATACCGTGCGTTCATGGTGTCCTCGTGAGGAATTTGGTGTTGAAGAATCATGCTCTTTTTGTCCATGAAAAATAGAAACATGTGCTTGCCGCCGCTTCTGGTTACTTCAGTTTTTCTAGGGGGGGGGGGTGTTGTCTGAGGGGTCTTCCATATGAATGACAGGGTCGTAGTGCCACAACCAAGCAAGTGTCATCCAGCGTAACAATGCGCTTTACAAACGTATCAACATTTAACTCCAATCGTCTCAGAAACGCTTCAGAACACTTAACACGACGTGCCTTGTCATGATCTTATAATAATCTCGGGACCCATCATGCGCTACTTTAGACATATTTAAATCGTTTGCAAGAATGTTATACACAACAAACAGCGTAACACAAAGTTTCCTAGTAATCGCCCTCACAGTTAGGCGACGATCTTCCATATAACTAGAGTTCGAACTCTTTCCACATTTTTCGGTCTTACAACAACTGGTCCGGCCAGTCTGAAGCTCTGTTTTAATTGAAGTTACTGCATTCCAGAACCAATCGTGCCATGTATAAACAAGTGGGATACTAGTTTTACGTTTTAAGCCGGTTTCTACCATATCTCGTGCCTATTTTGGTTTGAGACCCAATCCCGCGCATAATTTCAGCGACTCATATAAGCTCTAAGAAATATAGTCATGAAGTTAAATACACAAAATTTTAGTGTAACATATAACTTTTTGTAAAATCGGTGTTTAAAACAACCGTCTTAAACAAAGGCTCATAGTATTGTAAACAATTTAAAACTAGAAACATGTGTTAATATAGCTTTCAGAATATCAGCAAACTTCGTTTGTCTTAAACATGCATAACATGTTTTCGAATAACCTACCTAGATAATAATTGATACATAGATGTTTGTCGCGTTCTAGTACGGCGTTATAGACAATACGTTCGCTTAAGTAAAAGAACTATGCATCGTATTAAACTCAAACCTTAACGCATCAGAGATATTTTTTCTTCAGAGGGAACAATTTATATTATGTTATCAAACTTAATTTAAAATAAATGATTTATATTAATATCAAAATTTAAGTTTCTTTTAAAAATCAATAATTAAAGTTTTGATTAATGTTTTGAAAACTATATGGAAACATTTCCTCTGCAACAGAAATTTTCCAAAACGTGCATAAAGTATGTTAATCAGACAATTTTAAGTCCCTTTACATAAACTGTTTATACCATTTGATTGGAATAAAAAGTATATACAGCTGCATGCCTCCAATCACAATATTTTCAAGAAAAATAAAACTTGAGAAAAATTTGCGCCGTGATATTGCATTGTGATATTGTAGCTATAATGTTCAATGTTACTATTTTTCGGAATATGAAATAGTAAACCGCTATTAAAACTAGACCTCCGCGAGTCGGACGTGTCGCCTTGTGAACAATATAGTTTAGTAGAAATGGCCAGGACACAAATGAAATTTGAAAATCAACAAAGGGCAATAACTCAAAAAATAAGAAATGCAGAGCAGCAGTTTCTGTGCACTGCACTTCTTATCAATAAGATCTATCATCCTATGAAGTTTCAAGTCTAAAGCTTTTATAATTTATGAGAAATGACCTGGACAAAAATAAAGTATGAAAATTAACAAAGGGCAATAACTCAAAAAATAAGAAATGTAGAGTACCAGTTCTTGTGCACTACACTTCTTCTTAATGAGATCTATCATCCTATGAAGTTTCAAGTCCATAGCATTTATACTTTAGGAGAAATGGCCTGGACAAAAATAAAGTATGAAAATTAACAAAGGGCAATAACTCAAAAAATAAGAAATGCAGAGTACCAGTTCTTGTGCACTGCACTTTGAGGCATTATAAGACGCATGCATAACAAGTTTGAAGTCAACACATAATGACTGACTTATGCTCCGGACAAGCTTAAGGAGACGCCGACAACGACGCCGATAACGACGACGACAACGACGCCGACACCGCCGACAAAAGTAATCCCTATATGTCGCCTTTTTCAAGGCGACACAAAAACAATAATCGGTTTGTACATTATACAGTTTAAATGATTAAACCATTGCTCAAAGCATACCAGTTTTTTGTAGACTTGTTCTAATTATTTAAGACTTAAAATGCGATGCATTAGTTTCAATATGACACACTTAAATGGATACTGCCAGCAAATATTCTCAACACTGTGGAGAGGTCTCTCGAATTAATAAGATTTGAACAGTTTTACATGTACACCGTCTGCCTCAAGCTAATCAAAGTGAATTACTTAATATCACACGATAAAAAATGGACTTTCAAAATCAACAAGGGACGCGTAAATGGACACGCCCCAACTGCAATGTTGTCGGGTTACCTGTTTTTGCAAAATACCATTATCAATTTACTAACTCACTACCAGTCATTTACATGCTCTTGCAGGGTAAACACATCAAATTGCAATATTGTTCGCTACATGTCATTTCTGATTGTGGTCTTATTAAAGTGTATATTTTGTTTTCTTTCCGGAACTGCACATAAGGGAAATAAACTTAATAAATGCGTTCTCCCGTGCGAGTTTTAACACGGTGAGAGTTATTATTGCATCATACCTATAATATAACAGGTCATTTAAAAGTTCTTTTCAAACCTTAATTCAGTATTAATAACTATACCATTTACATATAGATTTAGGTATTCATCATTTACACCAGAAATATATTCGATATAAAGAGAAAGGCATGTTGTGTCCTAACAGAGGTTAAAGTGCAGGAAATTATTAAGAAGTTTAAAGGTTTTACGTCGTTCATTTACAACAACACTTATTAAAACCACTCGCAACTTTTTTTCCGATGGTTTCAGTCATACTTATGAAGGAAATGAATCATTGGCAAAGCCATCCGGAAGTATTCTAAGCAGGAAGTTGGGATGTAAAAAATCCTATCAATGTTTAGATACAAAAGTGTGTATCTTCATTGTACTGCCACGTGCAAATCTAACTGTTTCCTTCTTGTGAACAAATATTTGGGGCTAAGATCTATTCAGCTCTCGGGCTCTGAGAAACGGCTAGTAACCCTTCTAAGTACTAGCGCTTTATAGAGAAAAAAATAAGAAAGGATAAGAATGAATAATGGCATTTTTATTACACAAATGTCAAAAAAGGCTATTCAGAACTGAATTATAATATCAACGTGATTTTATACTATACTTTTATATTTTCTTGACTGACTTAGTTTGTTATTATTAATTTAATTTTGGCTTTATGTCACACTGACACAGTAAAGGTCATAAGGCGACGTTCCAGTTTTTTTACTGGATGAGCACTTCCGTGCATTATTTTAGGCTCGAACGGGCACTTGTGTAGAACCACCGACGTTGCATAAGCTGGAATAAATTGAATTTTGTTAATGAAGAATAAATATATCAGTATTGACAGGAAATGCAAACTGAAATGAAAACAATACCGTATAACTGGTTATTTCTGCGGATAGCTGATTTCTGCGATATTGTGCGGGTCCCTTCCGACAGCAACAATTAAATTCGCAGATTTTTCTTAGTATTTTATGCTATTTACCCCGCTTTTCACCCCAGTTTACCTGTAAAATTAATCATTACAGACACCCTGCTAGTAGCCTCTCGCTCTAGTGAAATAGATAAAGAAATGTCAGATGTTTATAACACGTTTTCGGTGTAAAAATTTAACACAAAGGATTTTATATGTAGTTTATAGTGTAATAAGTTGAGCAAGTTTGTGTTTTAGGCTGGATACATACTAAGTTGATTATCATTGTCGGTATGGCTCTGCTAAAATATCTGTTACGAAAAGGATTGCCTGATCCAAATGGTCCATTATGAGAAAGTTTGTCACCTCGTACAATAAAGGAATGTAACACAATTGTTAAGGAATATACCATTGATGAAAACAGATGCAATGCTAAATGGATTATATTTCATCATATGAAATATATACTTTTAAAATTGATAAACCTTTTTGATGAAAAGCGAAAATAAATTAAATTCGAAGAAAATAATATACCCATTTTCAGTCCGAAAACGCAAAATTTTCAGTCGCAGAAATAACCAGTATTACGGTAAGTCAATGTAGAGAAATATCGTGAAATCAAGTTAAGAATAATATATTACAGGTAAATAAATTTATCATGACTTTTTTCAGGATTTAACAAACAGCTGGATTTAGCAGTACAACTCACATTTTAACTTAGATTTAAAGTAAATAAAAAATGTGATGAAGTTTACACACATATCAAACAGGTTTAAAATCATGTTCGCCTAACTATAAAACGTGATGACACACTCGCGACATCACTAAGTTTACACACTTAGATATTCAAATAATCATTATTTTTTTAAATTGTACACACTTAATACTATAATAATCTTTGGATTGAGATTGTACACATGTCAATAATCACTTATCAATTATTGATGACAATTGCTGGTTATCAAGACACCAATCTTCGGCGTTACTGTCAGTTGTTGTTGTTTATTAACCCTCTACCTCTCGATAACGTGTCAGATAACAATTGGTATTAACAACAAAAAAACTTAGGTATTTAAGTTATATAACACACATTTAAATTTTAGTTATAGGGTTAAAATATAAAGATGGTGTAGTAGACCAGGTTGTTTCCCCTTCGTTTTTAATATGCTACTGTCCTTATTTCTGACATCTAGGTTATAATCTTCAAAATATCTCCTCTAACATATTTTTGTCTAAGAAAGAAAGAATTATTGCTTTAATTTGATATTTACATAGTTTCATAAGCATATATATTTAAATAATGTATATTATCTCTTGTTCAAAACTGTTTTTAAACAAATAGGACCAAGAAATTTAGTATTTCGTTTATTTTTTTATAGTATAGTCCAGAATACAGGGAGAAGGAAGTGGGTCCAAGCTTCAGCTCTAAAAAGATAAGTAGCATTAAAAAAATGAAAAGAATTTTGCGAATTCATGTTGTAATAGCTTTGCAACCTGTCGTCTCGAGTTGAGTGTATATTCTGATCTCAATTCCGATGTGTAACCAATGTCGGGTTTTGGCAATACTAGGGAGTTGTATCAATTTCAAATCCATAAAGGGTACGGGTCTATGTCTCACAGATTTCAAGGTTTACAAAATAGAAATGATTTTGGACCAGATTTTCTTGGACCATAGTTTAAAGCTAATACGATGCATAAAACATTGGTGATGCAGCTAGATAAGAACAGCCCCAATATTGTCTGGGCTGAGAACATGGTTTTATCCGAATGTTTAATGAAATTGCTCATTATAAAAATGGAATCTTGAAAAAATGTGAAATTTCCCGTTCGGAGCTAATTCATAGGTTTACAGAACAGTTCCCTGATACAGATCTTAATAACTTACAAAAATCAATTTAAAGGCAGTGAATCAATCACTGATTATGAATTTGCGATGTGGGTGTTAGGTGGCTTGGGACGATCGGGAAAGAATAATCTGCTTTATCGGGAACATGTCAGATTATGTACGAAACTTTTGCTTTACACATAAGATAAACGAGCATCTGGTATCGGCCGTTCTCCTTTGCAACAAATTGCCTGCACGCGTTCAGTCAAGTTATTTGTGTAAATCTTGCTTACTGATTATGGAAAAAAATATATCATGGTTGTCGGCAATTACTTCATAAATGGAAAGAAGTCTTTAGCTTACACTATTAATATGTCGATTTTGGTTGCCAACTAACCAAGGGAGATACTTTACTTCTTATCTCTTTACTAATTTTCATTAATTAAATAACAGTCGAATAGTGATGTATTAATAGAAATAATGGAACGTTAAAACATCCGTATGCTTTTAACTTTTTACCATAAAAACTAGGGGTGCGTTTCACAAACGTTCTTACGCTATCGTAACTCGAGTTTGAACGTCTTTCGATACCCAGAACTTAAATTTTTCTCTAACTTTCAAGTTACGCTTTTGCGTTATTTTAAACTTTTAAAATTTTACGCCCCACTTTAATTACTGGTTTTTAAATTTTGCGGGTTTTTGTTTATTTAAGGGGATTTTTTCAACTTTAAAATTTACTTTTTGCTTTAAAGTCCAAATTTTCTACAAGATGCGAAAAACTGGGGAAAGTGCCCTCCAAAATGTTTGGGGGAAGTTTTATCTCGCTGACTAACCCCTAGTGTCCCTTTTCCTCAGCCCATGCTTCTGGAAAACTTTTCTTTCAAATTTTCCCCTTTTTGGAAAAAAGACAAATTTTTGCTATAAATGTTTTTTTTAGTCCAATTCAATAAACTGAAAATTTTAAAAACGTAAAATTTTTTTAATTTGTTTTTAAAAATGGCCTTATTATTTTTTTTAAAAAGCAGAAGCTCAGAATGTTCTAGGTTTTGCAAAACGACAAAAGAAAACCCATGATTCAAAAATTGAAAATTAGGGAATTTCAAGTAGGAGATTTTATATGGCACTGCAATCCTCCTACCGCTAACTCTAACTTTAGGCTTCAAAATTAGTTCATCTAATGAAAAGATGAGAATAAAGACAAACAAGGCAAAGGCAACGTTCACAGGACGCAACCCCCGACACACTCAATCACCACATCAGGGCACTTAGAATGCACAAAACCAAAACCAGGAGCGGGTCGAGAAAACACTCAAGGCCAACGACAATTTAAGAAGGCAGACATCACAAAACATGCAAACATTCAAAGCAAATAACCATACAGACATGTGAAACATGTGAAGGAACACAGATGGAGTACCACCTTGGATCGGTCAGTGGTAGTTACACCAACGGTGTGTTTAATCGGTTTTTGGCGCGCCAAAGCTCACTCGGAGCCCCAATATGTTCCTATATGACAAAAGAGTATAAATAATATAAATCCCCGCCAAGTGAAATTCTAACAATGTTAATGGCTACATTTGAGTAAATAAAAGAAACACATGAATTAACTTGTAGATATGTTCAAAAAAGTACAACCTAATGACCATTACAAAGGCACTCGATGCCTTAATGGAAGACAAATCATTTTTGATATTGACAGCAGAAAAATTACTATAACCTATGATCCTGCGAATTTTGTAAACCACATCTCCATAGTAATCTTGCTTACTTATACCTAGTCGTAAAAGAGTTATAAATTGCAATAAAATTTTTAAAATTTAATCTGAAATACGCTTGTAAAACGCAATTAATTATAGCAATAGCCTTGTTTAAAAAAGATGTCAGTAATAAATGAATTGCGTTCATTAAAATCATCGGCGGCATGAATGTACAACTAGAAACTCTTATTAAATTGAGAAATATATACCCCATTTGATGTAGCAAGAGGTACATCTCCATCTACATGTGGATAAATAACAATATAAAAATCAAAATCATTTAGTTTATCATATTTTTGCTACTTTAGTATTGTTAATGACAGAAATGTTTCACCAAGATAAGAAAGTTAATTTTAGCGGAAACGATTGCTTACGAATTCCTAGATGAGGGTTATCTAGTCAAATCGCTAAATAAAAATCCTGTTATAACACGAACTTGATGTGTTTTCACGCCTATTAAAGTTTACCATTAAAAGTTTCACCATTATCTTATTTAGTGTTGCATATAGTTGAAATCGGCTTTATATGAAATATCGATCGGTTTTGTTTTTTACTGAAATATTTAATGAAGGATATAAATCTTCCTAATTTCAATTCAGCGGTACCTTTCAACTTTGATAACACCTAAATTTTATAATATATGATTGTATTATTATTTGATCAAACGGGCCTCAAATTGTGCTCTAATCTATGAACACTAAAACATCAATTAAATAATTTGAAAATAAATATGAGCGTATTAAGGTCACCTAATAGTAGTAATTTAAACTATTAGCTTAATATCACTGAAGTAATTGTAAAAAACAAGGTTAATATATACAATGCATACAATGTCACTGATCACGTATATTATCTTTTATCTATAATACAAAAAAGAATGGCATAAATGTCTATCAGGACAGTATGTTATTTATTGTACCATGATATGATGTACATTAAAGATCAAGGTGTGACGGTCTCCACGTCAGCTCGCAGGACATTATTGCAAAAGTATTATTTTTTGAATGCAATGATTATAACCACTAAGCACATTTTTGATTTGAAATCGATACTCTTCTAGATTTATGTCTATGAAATCGATTTGAAAATATTATTTATTTATTTTATAACTAGGTAACACACTTTTCTAACATAGTTTCATAGATGCCTTAAAAATAATAATTATCTTATAATAAATGTCAATGGAAATACTAGAAATCGACTGCTGCCTTGTTTATATAAACAAATCCAGAATATTGTATTGGTGAATTCATAGGTAGAAAAAACAACTAGAAAGGGAAATAAACTGTTTACATGTTTTGAATTATCATTTCAATAAATTGATACTCCTTTCTATGTCATGATCTAGAGAGCTTAAAGGTAGTTTTTCAGTGCTTATAACTATGTTAAAAGCATAGCATGTCGTTCTGTAGCTAAATGATTAAATTTTAACTTCCTATTATCAACACAGGTATTAAGCTAAAATAAAATGCTGACATTGGTTTTTGTTAAGGTCGAAGTATGATTTCTTTATCATATGTTAATAAAACCCGAGGAATGTCATTTATACCTGATCTGAAAAAATGCTTATACACCCAAGGAGATTAATATGACAATTTCCAATAGATAAAATTTTTGGTATCTAGGGTAAGTTAAAACTAATCAAAATTTCAATGAGTGGAACTAGTAGTAAGATAAGAAAAATGTAATAACATGACAGTTACATCGATTTGCTTTTTAATATTTTGAGTACTTTCAGATAAGGTTGTTACATGTCTTTTTTAAACTAGTTTTAAACAAAGCTCGATTTTACTTTAAAGACTTAGTAAACAGTCACTATAAACTTATTTCATTCTTTCTATATTTTAGTTTTATAATATACGGTAATAAAGAACAGTTAACTGTATTATACTGTTATCAAGAATAGTGAACTGTTTTATAAGGGACAGTCAGCTTTTATATACTGTTAAAGAGATAATTGATATTCTGATATCAGGAACAGTTAGTTAATGGTAAAGTGTGAGCAAAACCTCTTCCGAAATGTATATCAAATTTTCAGGAACCATAAAGTGTTGTCTCCGTGCAAACATGTGACCAATAATTGTTTTATTATTGTGTTTTTTGTTTTTCTTAAAAATATTTTGCTTGTAAAATTTAAAAGAAATCATATATGGCGAAATGGACGAGTCTTAAACAGGTGTTTATAATGTGAAAATAAGCAGGATAGATACGCATGCGCTTTAACTTGTAATAGATAGGCATGCGCCGTTGATAAGTTATTGAAATTTGTTCATTCGCATTTCCATGGAGCGCCCGTTTCGTAATGGCGGAATTTAGTCCTGGATTGAATAGCATGTAATAAAGATTATTATAGAAAGGTACAGTAAAAAGTACATTATTTGTGTTACTGTAAGACAATTATATTAGATTTTTTTTATTTTTAAACAAAATTTATACTTTTATATCAAACATATTAAATCATTTGACTTATATGCCATTGTCGAAAACTTGATACCAGAGTAGATTGGCAAGAAATATTTCTAACAAGAACATTATAGGGCTGCAATAATTTATTTATATTTAAATGTTAGAATCGTTTTGAGAAATGCAGACAAAATTGTTATTATAATACAGAAGAAAGTGTTTTCTAAATTTCACCAGTTCAAGTTAAATGTTGAATTCTGCTTAAGTTGGTGCTAGGGGGCGTGGGACGGTAGTTTTGCACTTGACATTACCGTCCATGAACAGGCTCAATCAAACCGAGCCTGCAACATTTTCAATTTTACCGTGTTGGGCTTTCTTTAGGGATTCTTATTTCTCTCTATTTTGACTAAGTCAGTAGTCAACATTTTATGTTAGAACAATCAATTTTTTTTTCCGGACAAAGGCCGTCTCAAATCAGTTTTACTTCCTGTAAAAAATACTTGGCCGAGGTAAATATGTTGTTTTGAAAAAAAGTGATAACGTATAATGAGATTTAAAAAAGCAATATAAAATAATTTGTTGGAGGAGAACTTAAATATAAAAAAACACTAGAAACTCATAGAACTTAAAAAACTTGAGTTCAATTCTGGACATTAGTTTCCTTATCTTAGAATGGCCAAAACGATTCGCAGATTTTATTCTTTTAATTTCAAAAATTAATATTCAACTTTTATTCAGTTCTCCTTTGTAACTTTTAAAGATCTCAGACTGTTTTTTGGACGCCTTAGGTCAAAAAAGCAATATGCGGAAATTTCCCAGTAGTGTATCTAACAAATACTATATCATTGTATCCATCTTGACATTGGAGAAAAATATAATCATTTTTATGCAAGGCGGGCAAATAATTATTTTATGTCAAGGTGATGATTGTATTTTAAAAATGCTTTTAACTTTAAGTAAACAATACGAGTTAAGATAGATTTTAGATTCATGTTATAACGAACAGCTTAAACAAACGTAGTTAAAATGGACATGAACAGAAAAATAAATGTTGCTTGTCTGTAGTTAAGAACTCCGTGTTCACACGTGACTAATTAATTTTGATATTTGTTTGTGTTTGTATTAAAACAATTTGATTTTAATATAAAAGGCGATAGTGGAAAAGTTTGTTTATATCATGGCACAGATATGCATGCGCTTAAAATTACTGTTTGATAGATACGCATGCGCTGTTTGATTTGTGTAAGATATTCATGCGTAGCTATATGGTGCGCCCGCTTCGAAATCGCAGAATTTTGTCCTGAATAAAATAGAATAACAAATTGAAAAATATTACAGTAAAATGTATATTGTACATAGTAAAATGTAAAAAAAGACTTACTCTATATTGTTCACATGATATTAAAGTGATATGGTCTTCAAAAGGGCTTATTCAATTGATATTCACCCAAATTTTTAAATTAACAGCTTCAAAATTTTTCAAATTTATCACGGGTTATAAACTTTTTTAAAACTAACGTAAAAATTCCCTTTGGGTTCCAAAAACCCTTATTAAAAAAAAGCCTATGGAGAGTTTTTTAATTTACAAAAAATTAAAAGGGTTTCCCAAAATTTACGGGTCACGTTTTTCTTTATACAATTTAAAATTTTTTTGCAACGTCCCAGACAAGATGGTTATCTGTATGATTTGAAATGTGTTTCAATATGAATGGGATTTACAGACATTCATTTCTTAATTATAGTCAAGGTTTTTTTTCATGTAAACTACGTTTTTACTAATCTTTTACAGTACAGTTATGCAAAGTCACAGTAGATATATAATTTGTCAATAGAAACACTATCAAATGAACAGTTAGGTCACTTGTTTATAAGTAATTTTAATACATGTGTCTGGTAGTTTAGAATTGATTAAGCACTTTTTAAGACTTGAATTGCATAACAATTTAATAGATTATTTACTTCATTCATATATACGCTCACAAACAGGTACTACACGTTAAACCATTAATTTGCGTCATGAATTATTTGCTTTTCAATGAATTGTAATATTCTTATATTATGTCTTACATGACAAGCTAAATCTTAAGTTTCTTAAATCGTTTAATTCAATTTCATTTATGGCAAAGTCCTCCCATTATCATTCGGTTATCATTTAAAGTATTTGGTATATCTTCTTTTCAGTTTTATTAATATTCTATCAATATTTTATCAGTGCTCAGTGTGTAAACAATGAGTTACAGCCAGGTAAAATCTTAAAATTTAAAGTTTAAGATTCGGAAAGGACGAATTTTGCGCTCGAGGTCATATCATGACAACTGATAACTTGGAATTTTGATGATCAATACGCATGCGCTAAAGTTGTAGATTTTATCTTGTTTTGATTTAAATGTCGTAATTCAACCTTGGATTAGTGTTATTTCAAGTGTCATAACAACGACACGTAATCCACAAAGGCACTTAAAGCTCGTTATTTTTGTTAAATATAAAAAGAATGCAATGGCTCTCAGACCTGAAAAAAATAGAAACAAGTTGTAACAGTAATATGACATTATGTTATCAACCGCCCAGGCGTTGTTTTTTTTAAATATGATAACCTTTAAATGAGATCTTTTGTTTAATTATCTGGACAGTTTGATGATACTTTGTGGAAATGATCATATGGGAATCTTGTATTAAGTTCCTTAAATTGTATAAGTGTCCTGAATCAAATGTCTGTCAAAGCTAACAGAAAGAAGAAAGAAGAAACACACATATCACCTATATATCTCCTTTAATATCAAGTGTATTTTGATGAATGATCCGTGGATAGATTTCTGTCATAATCATTTGGGTTAAAATGAAAAAATTGTGTAGAAGAACAGGTTGTTTCCCTTTCGTTTTATATAAAATTACGCTAATGTTACTATTTCTGACGCCTAGGTTATGATCTTTAAATCTCTCGTCTAACATAATTTATTAGATAAAAAAGAATCTTTGGATTAAATCTGAAGAAAAATACACTACAAATAAATAAACTACATTATTTCTTGTTCAAAACTGTAAATAAACAAATAAGATCAAGAGACTTGATGTTTGGTTTATTTATTCTGGAAAAGTCAATAATACAGGCAGAACGAAGTTGTGCCAGCTTCAGCCCTACATAAATACGAAGCATTAACAAAATTTAAGGGCTGGGAACATGGTTTTATTCGATTGATTGAAGAAATTGCTTACTATTATATATGGAATGTTAAAAAAATGTGGCTGGCGACACAGGTAGAATGGTTCGCTTTATCATGAACATGTCAGATTATGTACGAAAATTATACCCTTTACGCAAAAGGTAAACGAGCACCTGCTATCGGTCGTTCTCTTTTGAAGAAAATTGCCTGTACGCTTAGAGTCCAAGTCATTTGTGTAGATCTTGCTTGCCCATTCCCTGTTGCTGATTATGATAAAGAAAACATTATGCTTGTCGGCGATTATTTTACATAGATGGAAAGATGCAATTAGCTTATCTGATATGACTGATTTAACAGTCGCTGATACTTTTAATTGGTTACATAAGATAGGTGTCGTTTTGGTTGTCCGTAACAAATTCATACCAATCAAGGGAGACAATTTACATCTTGTATCTTTAATGAGTTGGTATGGAATATAGAGGACTACAACTTGTTTTTATCACTCGAAAAGTGATGTACAAATAGTAATAATTGTACGTTGAACGTATGCTTTTAACTTTTTGACATGCTCGTGGTGTGACGCTCCTCTAAACAAGCTTCAACAAAATGTTCACTTAGTCTTCTGATGTTTAGATAGATATACCTTTTAATGTTAGCTTGTTGCAAACCGAAGATAATTACCAATAAACAGTACTTTATGTATATGTATATTACTTATTTATAGCGATACGCATCTTGATTTATGTTATGTCTTTGAAATTGATTTACAAGTATTATTTATTATACTTGTAGAAAATAAATTCGTTTACAAAGATGCCTTAAAAATTGTCAGTATTTTAAAATAAAAAGGAACATTGTACTTATAAAAGTTAACTCATAGCAGAGAAAGCTCATATAGAGAGGAAAGTAAACTGTTTTCACATGTTTTAAATAATTATTTTGTTAACGGATGTCCCATTTCTATGTTAAGACCATGCAAAGAGATCTTACAAATAAAGGTTTTCAGTATCAATAAGCATGTTAAAAGCATTCTAGACTGTCATTTCTGTAGCTAAAACGATATCAATAACTTCCCGTTATCAACACAAATATTTAGTGACATTGTTTTTTTTTTAATTTGCAAGCTAACCCGATATGATTTATGCTGATCAAACCCAATGAATGCCATATATCGGAGCTGATAAAGGCCTTTACGTCAAAGGAGATTAAATATCACAATTTCAAATAGATAAATTGTTGGTATCTAAGGGGAGTTTAAACAAATAGATATTTTCAAAGATAAGAGGAATGTTATTTAATGACATCGATTTATTTTTTATAATTTGAGTACTTTCTGATCAAGTTAATACTTGTATTTTTTTAAACTAAGGTTTCACATTGCACGAAATGACAGTCAACTTTTTCCGTTTTTCTATGTTTACACGTTATAAAATATTGTAATAAAGACCAAGAAACTGTAATGTACTGTTAACAAGAAAAGTGAACTGCTATTTACTGTTATTAAAACAAATTAACAGTATAAACAAATCTTTAAAAATAAAATAAAAATGTTTTTCGTTTTTTTTTTCAATTTTAATATGTCTCTCTAGTCATACTTGTTGTTTTGTCCAGATATGAATCCTTTCAATAAATAAATTACAAACTTAAAAACATATAATCAAAATTAAATCATTTGACGGTTAAGGTCATTTAGCGGTCAAGGACATATCTTAATTATTTCATATGTCTGTTTGGTCAAAAGTGTTTTTTTTATACACGTATGAATCAAATCCGTACATAAATAAAACAATTATGACAACTAAACCAAAAATTCAATAATTTGACATTGACGGCCAAGGTTATTTAAAGCCCAAAGATAGGGTCAGTTAAACCTTTTATAAGATCTCGTACAAAATGTTGTTTTGACATAGTATGAAGATAATTCATTTTTGTTATTATTAAATATAATTATCAATTACCAAGTTGCTTGCAATTATAGCAACAAAAGGTCAAGGTAATAAAACATCCAAAGTCAATTTGAGTTAAATGTACATTTAGGTTTTATCCTAAATAATGTATTGTTAGAATTTTAAGTCAATTTATCAGTTAATGATAAAGTTCTAGCCAGAAACAGCGAAACAAAAAGAAGGTATAGGTTTGTCTGACTTAACTTGAAGATATGTTTAAAAAGATTATTCTGTTCAATTTGAAGCACAATTTTGACATTTGCCCTAGACGGTCAAGGTCATTTATAACTAAAGTTCAATGTAAGTTTGGTTTCCTTAAATGTCTTGTCCAAAGGGTTGTTGTGGCCAAGTATGAAGAAAATACACTAAGAACGTAAAAGCTATGATCAAGGTACAATTTTGTGGACAGTAACGCCGAGATTACTGTAACAAGAACTATATTTATTTATAATTTAAGAGAACAAAATGAAGTGTAAGTTGTCTTTTTGCATACATGTTGCCAACACATTATTTTTTGTGTTTGTTTTTAAAATCATTTACTGTAAATGTAAGTTTAAATGAATTTCAATCTGTATTTGTGCGACTGCTATTCCGTAAACATCAAATACGATGCCGACTTCTAAATATATCCGCACAATCTAGTATTATTTACTCATATTAATTTATATGCATGTAAATTTACACGGTCGATGTGATGTTGCGTGTAGTTACTGTCAAATATAGTAAGACCGATTCAGTGTGTAAACTAGCAGGTTATTTAAACGTGTCAGGGATCGTATAAATTATGCAATGTTTACATCGGCAAAGCACAGGGGCAGTGTGTACAATGGAGCCGCATATCATGTCATCTAAATGTGTTAATTGCAGTCAATTATCGGCAGTAACTGCTATCTTTATGTTATGCCTAGAGGCAAGGATTAGATTATTGACAAGCGCTGTGTGATACGTAAAGATATGTCCATGCGGTAAGTAAAAATGCGCGGCGACTAATTATAAGATTATTTTTCATAAGGTTATTTTTTTTTTCAAGAAAATGAAAATCCACGAATTTAAGAACCCACGAAAATGCCAGTTTGAGTAAAACCACAAAATTTCATGCCCACGAATATTCGTGAATTCGCAGTATTGTAGAATTAAAAAAAATGTAAAAAGAGAAGGAGACAATTCTCTTATGTATATTTTTATCTTGACTTGGTACACATTTAAAAAAATGTCAAAATAACGAATCATCTATGGGAAAGATATACGTGTGCTTTTGATTATTGACACATACGCATGCGGCGCTGATAAGTTAATGAAAGGTGTTCATACGCAGTTTCATTGAGTGTCCGCTCCGAAAAGGTACATTATTTATTGTATTTTAGTGTAATACAATTCTGTTTAAGTTCATATATGCTAAACCAATTTTGTATTAAAACATACTATTTAAATCATTTGACTCATATGACCTTGAGGAAAATATAAGTTTATTGGAAAAAAACAATTTTTCAATTTTTCAACATGATCAGTACATCGCTGCAAAAATTTATTGTATGTAAAGGTCAGAATCGTTTTTGTTATTATAATGCAGAAGAAAGTGTTATTTTATTTTTGAACAGTATTTTTTTCCGGACAAAGGCGGTCGCGAATCAGTTTCATTTCCTGTAAAAAAGATACTTGGTCGAGGTAAATCTGTTGTTTTGAAAAAAAGTTATAACACAATAATGACAGAGATATAAAAAGCAATGTAAATTATTTGTGAGAGATAAATATCCGGGGAAAAAACACTAGTAAGTGAAGGAATTTTAAACAGTTCAATTCTGGAAATTATTTAACTTATCTTAGAATGGCCCAAATAATTCGCAGATTTATCTTGTAGTTTCATGAATTAATATTCAACTTTATTTCAGTTCTCTTCTGTAACATTTAAAGATGTCAGACTTGTTTTTAAGGCCTTTGGCCAAAAGAAATATGCGGAAATTTCCCAAAAGTGTATCCAACAAATACTATATATCATTGTATCCATCTTGGCATTGAAGAAAAATATAATCATTTCTATGTAAGTCGGCACATAATTAATATATGACAAGATGATGATTATATTCGTTTTTAAAGGCTCTTTACGCATTATTTCCAAGTAAACAGAACCAGTTAAGATAGATTTTAGATTCATGTTATAATGAACGGCTTAAACAAACGTAGTTAAAAACGGACATGGACAGAAAATGAATGCATCGCTGGTCTGTAGTTTAGAACTCCCTGTTCACAGGTGACTAATTTTGTGTGTGTTTTTGTGTGTGTGTTGTTTTTATATAAAAACAATTTGATTTCATATAGTGGAATAGTGTGTTTATATCATGTCACAGATACGCATGCACCTTTACTGTTTGATAGATACGCGAGCGCTGTTGATTTGTGAAAGATATTCATGCGTAGTTATAGGGTGCACCCGCTTCGAAATGGTGGAATTTGGTCCTGAATAAAATAAAAGAAATTGAAACTATTACAGTAAAATAAACATTATCTATATTTTACTATAAAACATTTACTCTAAACTGTTCAAATGCTAAACTCATTGAATTTGTAATGAAAAATATATACAATCACATTCCGCTCATTTAAACAAAGGTTTGATTTAATATAAAACTGAGAGCAAAGTTTGATACCAGAACATAAATACTTTTAAACAAGAACACAACATCGCTGCAAATATTTCATATTTTTATATTTAATTTTAGTATCGCTATGAGATGAACAGATAAAAGTGTTGCTATTTTGCAATTGGAAATGTTTCTTACATTTTATAAAAAACAACACAGTTTAAAATCATCCTATTCGCTTACAAAAGCATACTTTAACATAAATCAAAAGCATAAACAAGACAAAATTGAAAAAAAAAGAAATATAGGTTTTTTTTTACTAAACATTCATATATTTTGGTAATGTCCATTGGTTATTAAACCCAAGAAATCGAAGTTTATTATGTTGTGAGGGTTTTTAAACAAAACTCATAAATTTTTTCTTGTTTTACTTAAGTGGGTAGAATATGATATTATAATCGCCATTGAGATTCTACGAATAACAAATACTGAACTGTGTTTGTGCTGTGGTTATAAAGCGACTACCAGAACTAATATATGTGTATTAGTTAATGTCTCACAATACAGTAAAACTCTAAAAACAGGACCCTGTCCGGACTTGACCAATATTCCGGTTTCAGAGGATTACAGTTTTCAGAGGTTTTATGCTTTTTTTGATAATTATGATGTGTGTTTGAATATTGACTGTGTTAAAATTAGTTTGCATTTAATTTCTAACCCTTTTGTTGTAGTCATATTTTAATTTCTTCTTGCAATAAATGGCACGGGTATTTTTAAATGCAAATTCAAATATATAATTCAGATATTTAGAAATGAAAACAAACACTATCTTAACTATAACTTTTTTATTGGCTTTTGAAATATAGTATTATGGAATGTATTTATTAATATTTTGGCATAACATTAATGCCAAAAAATAATAACTTCAAGATCAAATTTTTAAGCAAAACAGAAATCATTTAACAAAAGTTTAACAACTGTTTTTGACATTTTATATAAAATATGCCAACAAATTAAAAATCAAAATTAAAAAATCATACCTATATAGGGAAAGACAATATTTGGATGAAAGAACTGTAATAAGAAATTCTCACACTCCTTCAAGTGTTATTCACACCTGCATATATAAAAACATGTGGCTTTTAACTGGTTATTGAAAATGTCAATTGTTGGGAGTAAATCTTCCACAGAAAGTTGAAACTTAAATTACTTTCCGCTTTTCAGAGGATTTTTATGCATGTTTAGCATTAGTAGCAATAGAAAATAGTCGGGTTTTCGAAAATCAGAGGTTTCGGTATTTAGTGGATTTTTTTTTCATTTAACTGATAAGCAGAAAAACTGGGACTTTTAAAATCGTCCGGTTTTCAGAAGATTCCGCTTTTCATAGGGTACGGTTTTCAGACATTTTACTGTACTGATATGCAAAAGAAAATACAACTGGCTTTGGACATAATAATCTTTTGCATTCAATTTTAATCAGCAAGGCGATCATAAAGAACATGTTTATTACTTTTATATTTATTATTATTATTTTGTTGATGGCGTGTTGATATTGAAAACAATATTTACGGATAAACTGCATAGAAATTTTATGTATTTGTCTCATTAGCAGTCGCAAAAACTTATCAATGCAGAATCATAAAAGATAACGGTCACTTAATCATTGGTCCCTTACAACAGGTATCATAATGCTAGCAAAATAGACTTACTCTAAATGGTTCACACGATATTAAAGTGACATTTTCGAAAAGCTTATGCAATGATAATTGTTAATAACACAAGCTAACAAAATGTTTTCAATTGATAATACGATGCAATAACATTTTCTGTATTAATTTAGAATCTTTCAAATGCTAACGTAAATTCTTGGTTACCAAAACGTTACTTTTTTAGTCAGAGCTATGGAGAGTTTCGAGTATTATATTGTCAAAATTAAGGACTTTATATTATTGACGGTAACTTTTACTTATAGAATGTAACTATGTTGCGATGTCCCAGACAGATGGTTATGTGTATCCTTTGAAATGCGTTTGGATATATTAAATGGCATTTACATACATTCATTTCTTTATTATAGGCAAGGGTTTTCTTCATGTAAAATACGTTTCCACTAATCATTTACAGTCCAATTATTCAAAGTCACAGTAGAACATGTATTTTGTGAAAAGAAACAATATCAACAGTTAAGGCAATTCTTCATAAGAAATTTTAATACATGTTTCCGGTAGTTGAAAAGTGTTTAGCACTTTTTTAGACTTGAATTGCATGACAATTTAAAGGATTATTAACTACATTCCTAAATGCGCTCTCAAACAGGTTTTACACATTCTACCATTAAATTGTGTCATGAAGTACTTACTATTCAATGAATTGTAATATTGTAATATTATGTCTTACATGACATGCTAAATCATTATTGTCTGAAATCGTTGAATTTATGTTCATTTACAAATGTATAGCAAAATCCTTTGATTGGTTATCTGTGGTGACACAGTGTTGACATTTGTGCGTCTTTATTTATCTCCTGCGCACGAAATACTATGTCGTGGCCATTAGTTTCTGAGTCGTGGCCACGATATAATTAAGTGGTGAGCACTCGATACTTTGTCGTGACCACGAGTTACTAAGTCTTGTGAAAGAGAGAATTAAGTGCTGCGCACGATATACAATGTCGTGACCACGAGTTACTTAGTGTAGGCCACGAGATAATTAAGTTGTGCCGTCGAGATAATTAACCAATCCGAAAACACTATATATATAGCCATGGTTTATATAACTTAGAAAGATCATTGCACCTGATCAGTAGATGGTACCTAATAATTTTGAGGTAATTGTGTAAAAGATCAGGGTCACAATGACGCTAATTGTAAAATCATTGTCTAATCAATAACTTGTATATATAGCACTTTGACAGGCAGGTGAAGAAGGGACATCATTGTCATATTGCCAATTTCTAGTTAACTAGGAAAATTCATATAAATAGAGTAATCTGATTGGTCCATTATCTCGAGGCACGTCTTAATTATCCCGTGGGCATGACCTAGTAACTCGTGGCCACAACATAGTATCTCGTGCGCATCACATTATCTTGTTCACACCACTTAATAACTCGTGGACACGACATAATAAATTGTGGCAACGACAAAGTATCTCGTCTCTATGATTTAATCATCTCGTGGCAACAACTTAGTAACTAGTGGCCACGACATGGTATCTCGTGTGCATCACTTAAGTATCTAGTAACTCGTTGCCACGATATAGTACATCGTGCACACCACATAATTATTTCTTGGTCACGACATAGTATTGCTTGGGAACGAGAGAAATAAAAACGCTCAAATGTCACCTCTGTGTCACTGTAGTTATCATTACCAGTATTTGATATGTCTTCTTTTCAATTTAATTAATCTTTTTTCAATATTTTATCAGTGCTCAGTGTAAAATCGATGAGTCACATCCCGGCAAAATATATTAATTTCATGTTTAAGATAAGGAAAGGAAGAATTTTGCTCTCGAGGTCATATCATGACAACTGATAACTTGAAATTTTGAAGATTAATACGCATGCGCTGAAGCTGTAGATTTTATCTTGTTGTGATTTAAATGTCGGAATGGGATTGAACCTTGGATTAGTGTTATTTCAAGTGTCATAACAACGAGACGTTAGCTACGCAGTCACTTTAAGCTCGTTGAATTTTGTTAGAAATATTCATAAAATGCAAAGGGGTTTTTCTTCTCGGTAATAAATAAAGATACATAGTTTCTTCTTTCACTTACAGTAACCTGATTTTGGATTTTGTTCTGTTGTCTCTATATTTGTATTTGAACATTATTAGCTATCTTGAAAACTATAAAGTAGTAGCTAAAATTTTACAAAATGAAGACAATCTTCAATTTAAAACTGCTTTAAATAAATATGTAAAGATATTTTTCCGTCTACTTAAAACCGAAAATTCTTTAGCTGCGTTTACATTTTTAATAGTATTGTTGCAAATCACATTAAAAATTGTTCCTTAGTTATGATATGACGAGGAACAACCCAATGCAAAACAAAGGTTAATATACGAAACTTAACATGCAAAAGACAACGACATTATTAACTATTATGTATGCGATATGTCAATAGTAAAATCAATTGTTACCGTATGGATCACAGCAAATATCAGATATTTTTGTGCGAAGGAACTTTGACCTTTTAAGTATCACAGTGCATTAGCCCTGTCGTTCACAAAAAAAAAGAAATCATCGCATAAAAAGATCGATTTTGCACGAACAAATTCGTATTATAATACGTAAAAATATACTTTTTAATTCAGACTTCTAAATAACAATTGTTTTGTTGATTTTCTGTTGATGTATGGATGAACCAAAAGCAGAGGTTAGTTTCAATTGCGCCACATCGAGTTTGCACAATTATAGGTTTAGGTTTAAATAACTCATTTTGGTTGTCTGGACACAAAAATAAGGACATGAATATCGATATGAAAAAATGTAATTAACGAAATATAGCAACATGTATCCTAATTTATATGAAATTAATTATATGCAGCTTTAAATAGTTCCTTAATAAAATATATATTAATTATTTCATTGCCTCTCCGCCCTGTCCAAGCTTTCACCGATATATTACCGGTGCCCTGTAGGGTATATTACATATGGTCCTATAGCAAGGGTTTGGTTAGGGAATATCGCTCTACATTAGCGGCCATCATTTTTTGGGGATAAGAATTATGCTATTCTTAGCACAATCCAATATTGTCTAATGATACACCAAGGACCAGTCAGAACTGGTAATTCTTATAATGTGTTCTATATAAATATATATCTGATTATCTTAAGATGCATTATCTTTTAAAAAAACGTTATAAGAGAAAACCATCTTTTTTCTCTGAAAAATTTAAAGGTACTTTAAAGAGTATATAAACCTTAAAGTTTACATTTAAATTTCTTTCAAAAATCAAGTGATACGCTGAATGTGGAAAAGTCTGTTAAAATTGATGTCACTAACGTGTCATAGTCAGGTTTGAGTTAAACTTTGGCAGTGGCAATTTTGCACGATAAAATGCTTGTTCTGAAAATGTGAAATAAGGGAATGGTCTAAAATGTTGCAAACAATTTATTGTTTTTTTTTCTCACCTACATCAAATACAATGTATTATACAATTCTTAAAATACATCAGATATATTTTTTTTCAACACATCCAAGTAGAGGTCAGTGAAACAATTCTGTGCGGCTAAATACAGGCAGGATTTGGACCATGTTTAGCAAAATCAACATGAAATTGCTGAAGCCTAACCTCTTTTAAAGTTTCTTCCAATGTGTCATGCATCCCTTTTACAGAGACTCAAAAACAAAATAAAATCGTTTTTTAATTTTTAAAATAAAGAGTATAATATGCGATTTGTTTTTCACTTTTGGTAAACTGCATTAATTTGTTGCCGGTGGTCAAGAAGATACCTTGCATGGTCTGGATTGAGCTAGGGGTCAGTTGGTAAATGTAATGTGCCAAAAATTAATTTCTCAACATTTGCGTGTACAGCCTATATTTATAGACTGTTGACGTTTAACGAGATCTAATATATATGATGAACTTCTACAGGATTCAGCCATGGTTAGTTTTTGTAAAGAATTGCCCAAATGCGCCCAATATGCTGCCCAATATGCTGAACACGATGTTTGCAAGAGTAGAAAAATATTTAAATGTCATTTCCTCCTAAACTATCGGGCAAATTTTGATTAAACTAAACATAATTTTTCGTTGGATAGATGACTATAATAATTGCTAAAATGGTTCCCATCTGCTGAACAAAACGACTGCCAGACCTAAAAATCTAAAAATAGCAACAAAGTGTAACAGCAATATGATATTTTATTATCCAACCCCCTGGCGATTTCCTTTAAATGAGGTCTACTTTTTAATTATGGGAAAAATTTAATGATACTCTGCGGAATGATGAGAAGGTAATCTTTATTTAAGTTCCTGAAATTGAATTAGTGTCCTGAAATAAATGGCTTTAAAAGCTAAAAAAAGGAAAAAAACCTATAACTTACATATCTCCTGAAATATCAAGTGTATTTTAATGAAACTTTAACGAATGATCCTTTGATAGATTTCTGTCATAGTCATAGGGTTAAAAGATTGTGTAGTATACCAGGTTGTTTCCCTTTCGTTTTTATATGTTAATGTTTCTATTTTGGACGCCTACGTTATGATCTTTAAATCACTCGTCTTACATAATTTATTAAATGACTTCCGGTCTGTCCAGCGTCTTCTGCATCAGTAGCGTTCTACCGCATATTGTCTGCTCTGATATGAAAAAAAATCTTCATAATTCTCTGTTTTATTCGTACGACCGCCTGTATGTGAGTTCATTTGACGAAACGTTCAAAGTTTGCGTAACTGAATCTCGAGTTCAAGCTTATATTCTTCAGTGGTAATGAGTTCTTCTTCTATATCCTCGATACCAGTTTCTATTCCTTCGCTTCTTCGATTTCGCCCAAAAGCTTCGAAATAACGCTTCTGTTGCCGCTACGTACTACAATTAGCTTATTAACTTCTGTAGGTTCATCTTCTTTGAGTCACGGCACTAATATCGTATTTAAAGTACTACAGCGTTTTGTCTTCTTTTTTCAGTTTACGTATGTACGTCAAACAATAACAACAACAATAATAAACTATAATGACGTCACAGACGTCAACGTATCACAAAGCGGCATTTTAATACAAAGTAGCGCGAAAAAGTATAATGTAAATCTACGACAATTTTATCATGTACTTTTAAGTTAATTCTTTATGTAACTTAGACGAGGTGATTCTATATGTATAAACTTAAAGGATATTGAATGAGCGCAGGTTCAATACTTCATTTAATACTACACAAGTATAGATACTACAGTATGCTGTTTATTACATATACAAAGTAAAAGTTGTGTACAGTGAAAAAATTAGTCGATTACAATTTGAACGCTGTAAATGTTAATGTTTTATTATGTTAATTACGTCATGATATGAATGTATAGTAATTACATTTAGTATAATATTGTTTTTTTTTTAAATGTTTGTGCCGAGATAAATACAATGACTTTGTAGGTAACCATAGAGCTATTTTGTTAGCGACATGACTTCCTCCTACATGACAGAGCTGTCTCCCAGAAAAAATATCCTATATTTTCTTTATAAACTAATGTTTATATCTGATTTCTATATCTTATTTTATTTCTATGCCTTCTGTCTACTTAAGATGTATTTGTCTTTAAGGTGACAACAGACACTTTCCGTGGTACTCAGATAAATGTCATTTAAACCAACTTATTTTAGTAATTATTGTTATTTATTTAATGTTTGTGCATTAAATGTCGTTGATCAACATAAAAAATAACATATTTGAAAAAAATGCCTTTGTAAATGATTGATTTTTAATAAAAATCCTAAAATTTTAAATCGTCATATCAAAGTCATTTTTTATTTTTTTGTCATCAAACTTTAGGAAAATAAACATACTTATAATATCTGGGGAACCGTGTCTCAAATTTTTTCTATCTTTTCTCAAAAAAATATTACGTAACGTCAAACATTTTATGGGACTTTTTTCACCATACATATTACGTAATTAAAGATAATTAAGTCGCTGATTGAGCAAACAAAAATCCCTGACACGGTTCCCTCCGTAAATAAATTCCCTTTCATGTGCTTTAAACCGCATGTTAATTGCTTGATTATTAAAAAAGTTATGCCGATTCAAAGTTAGTCCGACCCGCATCAAACGAAGTGTCATAAATCGGCTGTTCTCTCTCGGACCCCTACGTTTCACGCTAAATAATTGCATAATACACAAATATCGAACCAGAGAGGGTCACAAGTTGCGCTAACATACTCTAACAACATTTTATGACCCAGTGACATCTGACCAATTAAAAAGTTGCTGATTAATATCAGTTTATAACAGAAATTTCTTCAAATCTTAACGTGATTTACTGTCGGTCGCACATGTCACGTGACTTTCGGTAAAATTTGAGGCACTCGGTGGGGGGAAATGGAACGTATTTGCGCACCGCTTGCGGGGTATTTAATTGTATCACTTTTGAAGATTATTATTATTATCATCAGCATTATTATTATATTATACCAGCGTCACTCTGTCTGTGTATTCGTATATGAAATTCCATTAAAATATAAATTAAAATAAAGAAAAACTGAGCTTCTGATGGTTTTTTAAAGTCCATGGTAAATGTAAGAATAAAAACGAGATATTATATATTTCTTCCTCCAAATTGAAATAAATGCTTGACATATTATAATAGAAACAAAAGGTATCAATCGATCATTATGATCTGACCTTTATGACTTCTTTTATCATGAAAATCATCTATGCACGGCATAGATATCCAGTTTCTACTGGGATATACAATATAAATTCCATACTTTGTCCCAGGTTTATTAGTACTGTGTTCGATATACTGGCGAACAATTTATTCAGAGCATTCACTGATAGTATATATTAATATCTTTTTTTTTATTGATTCATAGAGAAATGATCATCCTTAAACAATCTAAAATGGTTTAGAAATTTGTCAGGGACACCTTACCACAAGTCATATAGGCGTTCACATAAAAAATGTTGTCTGTTTTTGTTGTTGTTTTACTTGACATTGTTAGAAAACGAGGTTGAATGTAAAGCAAGCCGATGAATCCGTACAAAAGTCCATAAACTCAATGTAATATCTATCAGATTAACGGGACAGACAAATTATTTTCACACATTATGGATATTTTAGCAACTCTATTTTAAATCAACCCGTGGTCGTGTGATTTGCCGCTATGCTTAATTATTTATGTTTCATACATTATGTTACGTACATTGGCCGACAATTTCTTATTTTAAAAAAATGCTTAATAAAAGGTAGACGATATTCATAAAAGATGTACGGTATTTGTACGATACATGAATTACGAGTAGATGGACCAGTATGGACGGGTAATTCACGGATATATGGAACTACCGATTTCCCTCATTGATGCCTCAACAGGGGGCGGAGCGTTATCGATAATTGACAGATTACGCGAATAGCAGATAAAAATGGTACAGGTAACGTTTTAAAACGTTTAAAAACACATTTTTTCGACTAACTGCTTCCAAAATTAAATCACGAATGTGTTCAGAAAAGGTCGATAAATCTACTAAGCAAAGAATCTCATTTTAGGTATTTTCAGTAATAATTGACTCCGTTGTCACCTTAATCTGAATCGCTGTTTAGATGAAAATTTGAGGGATAATATCCTGTTTCATGATGAAACGGGCCATTTCAATGCTGAATTCGCTAACTGTGAAACGCCGCCGTCACTACATTTCGAACACAATTCAAACAATTTTACGTTTTTTAGAATCTTTAATCTAATTTACATGGCAAAGCATTCTCCGAATTTCGATATTTGGTATAGAGTTTACAAATTATATAAAAAATGAAAACACTTGACACTTGAATTTAGCGACATGCAGTAGATCGGAAGTAGCGATAGAGCGATTTACCGTTTACCTCTGAAAGAGGCAGCTCTATTATGTACCAGGCGTGTTGACATTTTATCAATACTTGAAAAATACAAGTGAATTATTAGAAAATAACGGCAAATTTACCACTCTAAATAAACATATGTAATTCAACGCCTTAAATTTTTGCAACTTGTTTCAAATATTAGGGCATTTTTGTCAAAATTGTTAAGGGCCTGGGCCTGTTCATCAGCGCGATATATCATAAATTTGTGACATATTACCTGGCATTTTGCGACATTTTGAAAACTGAAACGGTTGATTATAATTTCTGACCTGTATAAAGTCTGCTTCATGCTGGTACATTTATATTGATTTATTGCCGATGATTTTTTACTGATATATCAATACAAAAATTCTGATCAATGACATCTCTACTTTATTGTCCCTGTTGTTGATTTTTTTAGGGACACAAATCACATTACCTAGTATTTAGACTTTGAATTGCAATCCAAGACCATAATTATTCATTTGTATCAAATTTAACATAATCTTTTGTTTGTTTAGATATTGATAGAGTATCAGGATGGCACATCAACTTCAGTTAGAGAAGGAAAAATACAGACAGTGGGTAAAGGCTGGTTTAGGACTTGGATATTTAAAGGAGGGACTGGTACCATTCTGTAATGACATAGCTGACCAACAACATAAGGATATCTTACAAAACATTCGGTCTACAAAGTCACTACCATCAACTGTGACATGTGGCAACTGTCGAGTTGAAACTCTCAAGCCAGACCATAAGCCAGTTCCTGCTGGAAACAAAGTTTGTCCTCTTGGGCAAGTAAAATGCAGCTGTTGCTTTAAGGGCAAAAGTGCTTGTCCGAACAACATATGTGGCGCCATCTATGACTATATTGTGCAGCATCATGCCTCCTCACCACCTTCACCTAACTGGAAAAACACCGATGCTCAACATTGGGTGACAGACCCTTGGAGCATTTGTAAGTGTTTTATAAATGCTCGAGGGTACGAGCAGAAACAATCTGCTGGTGAAACTGATTGCACTGGGTTATTACATCTAATGATAAATAACCAGTATTTTCATAGCCACATTGGATGCAATGTCACAGGAACAAACAACCTTTTTTCAAAGGTAAATTATTAATAAAGTGTCTTGTTTATCTTTTATTAGCTGTATTGTAATGTAAATATTGTATATTCAGCATCCAAAGTAAAATTGAAAATGAAAATTTAACGATTCACAACAAAAGTATACAAATTTACCAGTCTTCTTCAATGGTTTCAAAGGTACCACCTTTTGTACTTGGACAGTCTTCGCCTTAATTGTTTATCAGCACTAGCCCAGTCGGGCTAGCAGCTTACAAATTTCACTAGCCCGAACACATTTTAACTAGCCCTAACCAAAATGGTATTTTTTGCATACATTTTGTACAAAAATAACACTTTCTATATGTTTTATATACCATTTAACATTATTGGCGACGCCGGTGAGCGGCGTCGTCTTTTATGGAATGCTTTTTATTTTGGCCTATGGAAGGAGCTGTTATTATTAGCAGTTAATTTCATGTTGTGTTAATTATATTTATTTTGATTCGTAAAAATCAAGTAAACAAATATGTTGTTATATTTGTATTTAATAACTTTATATAAAAAGCATGTGCATTGTGATATTATTTTCACGAAATTGCAGGCTCAGATTAACAGCTTGTCCCTTTGTTTTATTGACAATACTAAAACCCGGATTTCGAATATCGTTGTGGTCTACATTGATGCTCATTCATTTATATATTTTCAAAACTTTCCTACAAGAAGAAAGTTCACCTGCAAATGAGTATTAGGATAGGTAATGGACTGTTGTAAACGATTATCCTATTGATTTTATCCATATTACGTTTATCTGTTGAACAGAATGGTTGTTTTTACAAAGTGTACCAGTATCCGGATGTTGACAGCTATCCGATTTTCTGCAATTACTGCTGTCACATGGCCATCTACTTTTTTATGAATACTTTACAATTAATTTGCATGGCATAATTAAAATGAGCCTGCAACATTTCTTAATTTTGATGTTTAGGGTGTTCTTTTGGGTTTCATGTTTTCTTTATTTCAAGGGGAAGTAACTCATGTTTACTAAATTATTTGTTCTTTTCTGTCTATCTTAGGTATTACTTACAATTTTTGTTTTATAAAATTAACCAGTTGCAAGGTCATCAAAAGCATAGAGGCCCTGATGAGTGAATATTGATATATATATTTACTTTTACTGGCTTTATATACCCAATATTTCATATTTATTTAATAGAAACTTGGAATTATTAATGTTATGTGCATACATTTATTTCTTGCATATCAGACTGGCGTTTCCGTTAGTTTCACCCATGCCGGAAATTTCATCTGGCATGGGGGGTTCCAGATGAGTCGCGTGCTGTACAATGGCACGATAAAGATGACGTCATTTTACCGTTATGAATGATTTTGTAATTCATACACTGTTGAATGAAAGTAGTTACGGTTGCAATGATATAAATTTTCATTGAAAATAAAGATAAAAAATTTAAAATATAATGGAATATGGTAGAATATGCAAGAAAAAATATCTGACATATGTTTGCGGTTCGGATCGGAATATCCGTCCCTCGATCACCCGCCCATGGGCGGTAACTCGGCAAGCCTCGTTACCGCCCGATGGGCGGGTCACCTCGGGACGGATATTCCGATCCGAACCGCAAAATATGACAGATATTATCAATCTTAGTATATTGGTATGATGAGACTTATAATATTTCTGAATTTAAAGAGTTGCAGTTATGTCATTATTATTAAAGAGATGAGACTTTCATTTAAAGTTATAAATGATAATACGTGTATTGATTGAAAATGTCCTGAAACTTGGATCAAGCAATATAATTGATAAAGCCTCAAAAAATCATGTTCTGAATAGTTATTCTAATTTTTTTCAAACATGTGCATAGTTTGAAAAGGAAAGCTTCCGCCTTATCTATTTGTAATGGAAGGACACTGGTCTCAATCTCCAGGTCTCCTGAGTCAACCCGACAACAGACTTTTCATAGAGTAGATTGATACTTGTCCTTGAATAAATTTGTACACTAAATTTTATAGTGGGTGATTTGTGCCACATGAAAACCAACAAAGTAAAAAAAGTAACCGGGCGCCAGATGAAAACATGAAAATACAATCTACCACAAAGTGGTTCGTTTGTTGCATTTTCATGTTTTCGCCCGGTGCCCTTAAAATACAAATCAGCCTTCATAAAATTTCTTATCATAGATATTGTACATGTATTAGCACAGTTATATTCTCTTTCAAATTGACCTGTTATAAATAATGGCACAACCAATAACTGTCTTTGCCTTTTTTAGTAAAAGTTAGTAAAAATAATTATACAATAATAATTATATAAATTGTTATTTTAAATAAGACTATGAGTATGTAAGTTTTTTTTTTCTTATTTATTAATTAAGAATTAATTATCTGTTAATTTAAAAATCTAAATATCTGTCACGGTTTAGAACTGTTCACTATTTAGGGGAGAAAATGTGTAAGTGGCCAGATAGCTCAATCGCTACAGCCGCAGTACATTATTCTGTGGGTCACAGGTTTGAGTTCTGGTCAAGCTGAAAGTTTTTCTCATCCTGTTACTGCAAATAACCATGAGTTTAATTCACTATGCTCTGTAAACATCAGAAATTCAAGTACATGAATCAATATAGTGGGGAAAAAGGTTTAGGTTTAGAACTGTTTCATTATTAAAGAGAAAATGTGTAGCCGGCCGGATAGCTCAGTTGGTCTTCTGAAAGTCATGGGTTCGAGTCATGGTCAGGCAGTTTCAGTCAGGGTTTAGGCAGTTTCAGTCAGGGTTTAGAAGTGGTTTTTCAACTGACACATGTTTGATTCAATTAATAGATTGCATTTAATTTGAAATGGACAAAGGCAGTATTGCGTGATACTTTTAAATCTACAAAAAGCATTTGGTACAGTTGATCACACTAAACTGCACATGAAGAAGTTCTTTTTTCTTCTTCTTCATCTCTTCAAGCATCTGCCATATGTAATGACATTCTTGCATGGTTCAAGTCTTATCCCTGATAGCAGCTGGTGAATGTGGCTGGTACACCTTCTCTCTGAATACCTATATATGGTGTCCCCCTGATGTTCATTTTAGGTCCTCTTTTATGTATGATATGTCTGCAACCCTAAGCAATAAGCTTTTATTATATGCACAGGCACAAGTATCAGACCTGGGAAAAAAAAATATTACCAGATTGATAAAAAAACCTGTGTTCATCTTAAAAGTGTCACAAACCAAAAAAAAATGTAAATGATGACCCCCTTTAAAAATATACTTTAGGTTAATAGTATATTTTTAAAGGGGGTCATTATTTACATTTTTTTTTGGTTTTTGACACTTTTAAGATGAACACAGATTTTTTATTAATCTGGTCATATTTTTTCTTCCCAGGTGTGATACTTGTGCCTGTCATTATATGATGATGACTCAGGTATCCTTGTATCTGGTAAAGTAAATCTTAAGATTGGTTACTATAAATTGTCTTTGCATCTTGGCAAGACAGAGTCTATTCTTTTTGGTTTAAGTTTCAACATAAACTGGGCCAAGCCTCCAGGTCACAGGCATATAAGTAAAACTTATAGTATGTTTTTAAAAGGGGTCATTATTTACATTTTTTTTGGTTTTTTGACACTTTTAAGATGCACACAGGTTTTTTTTATCAATCTGGTCATATTTTTTCTTCCCAGGTCAGATACTCGTGCCTGTGCTCCAGTCACATGAAATGGTACTGCTATAAAGTACACATCTTTTGTTTATTCACGAATTCGAAAACCTAGCTAAACGCCGTTTTCCGGTACTTTCTGTACATAGCTCTGGGGAATTCACCTAGGTGCAAACCTGGATCAAATTCTTTTGGCGTCGCCCTTTGATGCTTTGCATCGATGCTTTTCTTGTAAATATATCAACTAATCAACTTTTCTTCCTTTCATTATTTAAATAAGAAGAGTTTAAACTATATATGAAAAGAAGATATTTTGATATTTCTGTGGCATTGTCCACAAAGATATTTTGATATTTCTGTGGCATTGTCCACAGACACTGAAAAAAATTGTTTAAAAACTGAAAAAATACTCTTCTCGTTTACTGTAACCATGTCAGCTGATACATGCATTGACAACATATTTATTTTGAAAAAAAGTAGAGGTATTGTTATAGTCAGGTCGGCGTTGCAGTTGCCGTCCGCAAACTTGTACCTGGATCATAACTTTTTTATTTCTTGGTGTATTGTCTTCATACTTGGCCACAACAACCCTTGGGACAAGACCTTTCAGTAGACCACACCAACCTTGACCTTCATCCATAAATGACCTTCAAGGTTAAAAGTCCAATTTTTGCTTGTTTATGCTGTTATTGGCTGTAACTTTGTTATTTTTTAATGGATTGTCTTCATACTTGAACATAATAATCTTTAAGGATATCCCTTAAAAATAACCAGCCAGACCTTGACCTTCACTCATAAATGACCTTGACTTTGAAGGTCAAATTATTGAAATTTTCATTTTTTTTGGCTTTTATTGGCTGTAACTTTGTTATTTTTGAATGGATTGTCTTGAAACTTAAACATAATAATCTTCAAAGATTACTGTTAAAAATATACCGAAAGACCTTGACCTTCACTTATTAATGACATTGTCTTTGAAGGTCAAATTATTGAAATTTTCATTGTTTTGGTGGTAACTGACTGTAACTTTGCTATTATTGAAGGGATCAACTTCATATTATAAGAGAACATTCTAAAGGACCAGACCTTGTTGTTTATCAAACCCAAATTTGCTTCGGCTCTTTAATGACCTTGACCTTGAAGGTTAAATTACTGAATTTTCTCAGATTTGTGCATTAAATGACAATAATTATATATTTATTGGTGTGTGTGTCTATATATATATATATATATATATATATATATATATATATATATATATATATATATGCAACAACAACAACAACAACTAGAATTGCGTCATTGTTGCTATTTTTAGAAATTGCGTCATTTTTTCTATTTATAGAATTGTGTCATTCTTTCTATTTATAGAAATTGCATCATTGTTGCTATTTTTAGAAATGTGCGTCATTTTTTTCTATTTTTAGAAATTGCGTCATTTTTTTTATTTTTAGAAATTGCGTCATTGGTGCAATTTTTAGAAATTGCGTCATTTTATCTATTTTTAGAAATTGGGTCATTTTTTCTATATTTAGAAATTGTATCATTGTTGCTATTTTTAGAAATTGCGTCATTTTTTCTATTTTTAGAAATTGCGTCATTTTTCTTTTTTTAGAAATTGCATCATTGTTGCTATTTTTAGAAATTGCGTCATTTTTTCTATTTTTAGAAATTGCGTCATTTTTTCTATTTTTAGAAATTGCATCATTGTTGCTATTTTTAGAAATTGCGTCATTTTTTCTATTTTTAGAAATTGCATCATTGTTGCTATTTTTAGAAATTGCTTCATTGTTGCTATTTCTAGAAATTGCGTCATGTTGCTATTTTAAGAAATTGTGTCATGTTGCTATTTTAAGAAATTGCGTAATGTTGCTATTTTTAGAAATTTGCTTAATCTTTCTATTCATATATATATACAAAATATGTAAACAAACTTATGTGACAAGACAGACCAACTAAATTTATAAAAAGGAAACATTAAGATATGTTCAAACCTTTCTATGTTTGCGTTTAGAAAAAGTAAAAAGTCGAGCGTTGCCCCCACCCGGCGGTGGCTCTTGTTTTTTTTTGGTGTGTTCCTTTTTGGCTTAGTGCCTTCAAAATACAAAAGAAAAGACATATTGTGAAGCATGAGATGACACCTAATAAATGTCTAACAATCAATAATATTTCATAAGCGTTTTAAGTTAAATAAAGCTGCAAATGTTTTTTAGGGCCAAGGTGGTTTACCCATCAAAATCTAGAGTAAAATGAAAATTCTGGGGTAAAATTTATAAAAATAATTTGCATTGTTTTGTTATCAAATTTCATTGCCTTCTAAAAAGTTCCTTTCTTTACATAAATCAGACTGACTTATATAATAAAATATTGATTCAATGTGAAATAATACAAAACTTGCTCTGTAAAGGCAGGCTTCCCTAGACTAGGGTTTGTTTAGGTTACACAGCAAATTAATGACAAGACTCAATATTTTGTTGCTGACATGTTGTTGTTTGAATGTGTCACATTCTTTTATAATCAGCTACATGGTCAGCATGAGGCTTTATTCATACTTTATTTCTACAGACTACATTTTAGTGCCGTTCTTTGGTTTTGATTATTTATAATTGAAATTAGAATTAATGAAAAATAAATATAATAGAATTAAAACTTTTATACACGAAGACTTAGTCTTTGAGGAAATTGTCCGTAACTGTTAACTTGGTACGAAAATATTTAGTACAAAACTGCAGATGGCAAGGGAGAAATATGTTTTCCAATAACTAAAGTGGCAAGTAAACATTTAAGCTCGACTATTCGAAGAATATGAGAGCTATTGTAGTCGCCCCGGCGTCGGCGTCGGCGTCAGCGTCCGCGTCGGCGTCTGCGTTGGTTAAAGTTTTTTGTAAATTCAAATATCTCAATTATTGCTTGAGATATTCAATTGAAACTTACAATACTTATTTATAGTAACAATGTACATCAAATTGACAAGTTGGGTAACTCTGCCTATAATATTTACAGAATTATGCCCCTTTCAACTTAGAAATTTTGGTTAAAGTTTTTTGTTAATTCAAATATCTCAATTATTGCTTGAGATATTCAATTGAAACTTACAATACTTATTTATAGTAACAATGTACATCAGATTGACAAGTTGGATATCTCTGCCTATAATATTTTCAGAATAATGCCCCTTTATAACTTAGAAATTTTGGTTAAAGTTTTTTGTAAAGTCAAATATATCAATTATTGCTTGAGATATTCAATTGAAACTTACAATACTTATTTATAGTAACAATGTACATCAAATTGACAAGTTGGGTAACTCTGCCTATAATATTTACAGAATTATGCCCCTTTCAACTTAGAAATTTTGGTTAAAGTTTTTTGTTAATTCAAATATCTCAATTATTGCTGAGATATTCAATTGAAAACTTACAATACTTATTTATAGTAACAATGTACATCAGATTGACAGGTTGGATATCTCTGCCTATAATATTTTCAGAATAATGCCCCTTTATAACTTAGAAATTTTGGTTAAAGTTTTTTGTAAAGTCAAATATATCAATTATTGCTTGAGATATTCAATTGAAATTTTCAATACTTTTTTATAGTAACAATGTACATCAGTTTGCAAAATCGCATAACTCTGCCTGCAATATTTGCAGAATTATTTGCCCCTTTGAATCTTAGAAATTTTGGTTAAAGGTTAAAGGTCTTCAAAGATATTTACTTGAAACTCTACACATGTACTTAGGGTCATAATTGGAGAGTCATAATTGTATGTCACTGACCAAGTTCCATAACTCTACTCGCATTTAGGCTGATTCATCCTCCCTTTTCTACTTAGTCTCTAGGTCTATGTTTACATGCAAGTTTTACATATCTCAATAAGTATTAAAGGTATTTATTTAAAACTTCACATATGCATTTAGAATTTAATTGTAGGTCACTGACCAAGATCCATAATTCTATCTTGCATATAGGCTGATTTTTCTCCCCTTTTTCAACTTAGAAATTCATGGTAAAGTTTTGCTTGTAAGCTGTTATCTCCATAACTACTGAAGAGTTTGTGTGTTTTTGGGACATTTTTATGCATTATTAATAATAAAGCAGTGATTTACTTGATAAAACATCTTAATAACAAGTCTTTGTACCTTTTCGGTCAATTTTATGTATTCATAGGTAACTAGCATTGTTATACTCAATAAACACTCTTGTGACAAATTTTTGAATAGTCGAGCCAATACTGTCCTCCGACAGTTCTTGTTCTTTATTTTGTTGCAAAAACATTATAATATATGTCTAAACAAATTGAATATTAGGTTAAGTCCTACGATGATTACACCAAATTTAACTTTATCAATAATTTCATTTCAGAAACTCCCAAGAGTTATCTTCCCTTTTTACTCGATGTCACTTCCTGCTACTTTCGTTTTCAATTTACAGCAGTGTTGACAATAGTACTTTTAGTTTTCCATCCAATTCAGCAGAAATATATTGTATTTTCATAAAGCCAAAACATTGCTATCTTGAGCTCTACATATTTCCAATTTTTTCTTAATTTGGATATGAAAAAAGCCCTCGACCAGACGGGCTACCAGCTTGGAATTTTCACTTGACCACCCGCAAATTTACTCGACTCAGTCGTCGGTCGAGTGGGTTAAGTCGAAGACTGCTTGGAGGTTCTGAAAATTTCCGATATGTTTTAATTTCTGATCAGTTTCAATAAGATTTATTTAGCTTTGTTAAAAGAATTAATTTTGAACATCTTGAATGCTAACATATTTTCCGAAATGATATATTTCACAATTATTTTTTATACTCACCTAAAAATTTTGGGGGAGCATATAGTCGCCGGGTTGTCCGTCCGTCCGTCAGTCTGCACTCACAGGACAGTTATTATATGGCTAGAGTGACAATAGGTAACTGTTCTTCCTCGTTGATGTCATTCATTCCGTAATGCTTTTGTGTGGCTATTTTCTTTTGTAAAAAGAACAATAGAGAGAACAATAGAGTAGCCACATAATTACTTTGAGAATGTCCGTCAGACCGCATGTCAGTCCGTCCGGACGTACGTACGTCTCAAATTCGTGTCCGCCCCATAGCTTTGTTATTTGAAGTTGGATTTTACAACGATTTCACAGAAATGATACCGATATTTGAGTTGCTACGGTGTCACACCAGACGGATTTGGTCGCTACCCTAAGGTCAAGGCAAAGCATGACCGTCTGCAGCAAATCATGTCCGGCCTTAACTTTGCGTTTTTGAAGGTCCTGATTTTAAACTATCACAGAAATGATCTCCCATACTGAGGATGACAATGTCCGCGCAACATTGGTGCGCTATTCTGAGGTTTTTATAAGGTTGCAAGCAGATTACTTGCAGCAAATCATCGTCCGCCCATAACTTCGTTATTTGGAGTCGGATTGTTAAAACTGTGTTTTCACGAACAAATGATCACTAATTGAGGATTGATGTGTTCGCACAGCGTTTGGTATCACTACCTTAAAGGTAAATGGTAAGCAGACTTGCAAGAAAATTGGTGTCCGGCTCCATATCCTTCATTATGTGAAGTAACCACGATTTTTACAAACTATGTTTCAAGACAGAAATGGAGCACATATTGGATGAATTGCCGGCGCAAACATTTTGGTATCTACCTGAAGTGGTCAAGAGGTCACGAGCATGACCTTTGCAGCGAAAGTGCGTGTCGCGGCCCAGTAACTGTCGTTCTTGAAATCAAAATTTAATGACTATTTCACTAGAGTATGATGCACCATATGAATCAGACGTTTCGCATGTAACATTTGGGTCGCTAACCATTGATAGTCAGGTCACAGGCATCGTCCTTGCAGCACAATCGGTGTCTGGCGCATAACCTTTGTTCTTTCAAGTCAGATTTATTAACTTAATGTTCACAGAAATGTGACCGATTATTGAGATGATGGTGTCGTGAGCAGTCCATTTGGGATGGCTACCTTGAAGTGATTGTCACATTGCATACGCTTGCATGGAAAATTCGTGTCGGCCCAGTAACTGTCGTTATTTGAAGTCGGAATTTTTGACAACTATTTAACAGAAATGATCACCATATTTAGACGACGTGTCATGCGCAACATTTGGGCGCTACTTTGAAGGTGAAGGTCACAGCATGACCTTGCAGCAAAATCGTGTCCAGCCCATAACTTTGTTATTTGAAGTCGGATTTTACAACTTTTTCACAGAAATGATCGCCATTTTGAGACAATGTGTCGTGGGCAACATTTGGGTTGTTTTTACACTTTGCACTTTGTATGTGACATAACTCTGACACTACAAAGAGGTATACCTTCCTGTGTCCAAAACCTATTTGGGAAGCATCACCCGGTTCAACTGGCTCTTGTTTCGAATAGAAAATTAAGACACAATTATCACAAATTTGCCATGTGACATTTTTGTAAAATATTTGAAAAACGCTGTATAATTCATGATAGCATCTTATATGTAGGTAAGTACCCCAACAATTTTCTACAAAACAATTTTGATAGCTTAACACTGTATATTTATGCATATAATAATGTTGAAACTGTGTTTTTTATTCAATAGGTTCGTCACTATAGAAATACTATCTTTCACTCAAGCAGCATGGAATTAGAAGAAAGTGAAGCAGATACTTACTTAGATGATATAATAGCAGTTTTACAAGATGGTAAGGAGTTATTACAACGATCAGATGCCCAGATAGCGGTGAAGAAACTTCAAGATGTAAGTGTAAATAATGAATTATATCAGTTTGAAATTTTTATTGAGTCAACTTATAATGATTTAAGAAAACAGCCCACTAAATTCAGGACAAAATTTTGGGAACAGAATTTGAAGCAATATAATTTTGAAGTTATAGTCAAATTCAAAATGATACTTCCCATAAGTTGATTGATAAAGACACATACAATACATATATACCTATCAAAAGTTAAACTATAATGAAAAAGATTTTAGTTTGCAATGTTCTGGGTCTCGAAATTCTTTATAATTCTTACCTCTGAAATTGAGGAATTCTAAGTTCTGATATTGTGGTAAAGTTTGGATTATATCAAAAAAAATTAACTTTAAATATCTGAAAATTGAAAAAGCGTATGAAGGATATTTTACTTGAGATAATAAAACCTGCAATATGTTTGTATGATAGTATCTTCTAATTATCTGTGACCCGCATATATCTTGACCCCTTTTAGAACCTCAACATGTCATGCATGTCCAACCCTTAAGTTTGAAATTCAGAAAGTGAGAAATATTAAGAATTCTGAAAACTTCTAAAACTCTTCATTTTTGGCTAACCCCATAGGCTACAATGAAACAGATAAGAAAAAGGTGAGAAAATAGTAATGTCTTAGAATCAGGTAAGTTCATAGGTTAGTGTATACTGCCTTAAAAGGGGATTTAAGAACAAAGTATGAGAGTTTAAATAATAGAACAATTGGGATAATTTGAAATAAAGTTTGACCTTATATATTATATGTTGTATAGAAGAGTCAGTATTATAAATTACATAGCTGCATTTTTTATAATAGAAAATATAACAAAACTGTTTTCTTTTTATCAGCTGAAGAACAAAGATTTTATTATTACGACTGAAAGTTTTGAAGAGATTCTTAGGCAAATCAAAGAAGAAATGGCAAAAGTTTTGAAATCAACGGAAAGTGCTGCAACTAAAGAAGAATATGATGATCTGAAGAAGAAGCTAATAGATCTTGAAGCTAAAATGTCTGATGAAAAGAAGGGAAAACTGGAAAATGAAAAAGAACTTGCAGAACTAAAGAAAACTAGTTCTGCCCTGAAGAAGAAGCTATTAGAACTTGAAGCCAAGATGTCCAGAGAAAATGACGAAAAACTTGAGAATGCAGAATTGAAAAAGAAACTTGGCATCTTGGAGACTCTTGTTTCAGAACAGAAAAAGGTAAAACAAATTTCCTTCTGCTTATTTTCTAAATGATGTATGTCACACTTGTATCTGCATTTTTGCATTAAAGAAGATAAAGATACTATGTTAAGTGTAAGAAAAAACTTGATAATTCAAGTTCTTGTGACAAAAGTATTAAATTTTAGTATCTAGTCAATTAACTGGAAAGGCAACCAGGTTCATTCCATGTACAATAGGTATGAAGTGTGTAAAGCTATATATCTGCTACAGAAATAGTCTGAATTTTTATTTAAAAAAGGGCATAAATGAAGGTAAAGGTCATAATTAAAGGTTAAATATTAGCTGTAATGGCTCATGGTGAAGGTCATAATTAAAGGTTAAATGTTTGCTCTAATGGCACATGTTGAAAGTCATAATTAAAGGTTAAATGTTTGCTCTAATGGCACATGTTGAAGATCATTATAAGGGATTTACCAACCCTTTTTATATTAGGAGTCCATTGGACGCAGGATCTATAAAACAGGGGTCCACCACAAAATTTTGAGGGTCCACTCCCAGACAATTTTCTACCCCCACCCAAAAACTTCTTAAGTCAGCCTGTTTTGCCATTGTTTAAACCGAAAGTTCTGTCATAGATAACGGTAACAACCGAGCGCTCCCACTGATAATAATATGGGGACACGTGGGTGCTCACTAATGATTGGTTGGTATTTTAAATGCCGACATTTACTAGCCAATTAACTGACACGTTACTTTAAATACCAGTTTGTGTTTCCCATGACCTTCACCTTTAGATATCGTAAAAATACGGAAAGGAGAGTTCCTCTAAACATTTTTTATGTATTAAAATATATAAATGACAGTTACTTTAGACAATTTTTCAGTGTCCATGTGTACGCAGAATTTATTTTTTGTGGGTACAGGATGGCATTTTATGCGTATATGACGCAGGATCCTGCGTCCGGTATATCCCTGCATAATAAAAGGTTAAATGTAAGCTCTCATGGTATAGGTCATAATTAAAGGTTTAATGTTAACTCTAATGGCTTATGGTAAAGGTCATAATTAAAAGTTAAATGTTAGCTCTAATGGCTTATGGTGAAGGTCATAATTAAAGGTTAAATGTTAGCTCTAATGGCTTATGGTGAAGGTCATAATTAAAGGTTAAATGTTAGCTCTAATGGCTTATGGTGAAGGTCATACTTAAAGGTTAAATGTTAACTCTAATGGCTTATGGTAAAGGTCATAATTAAAGGTTAAATGTTAGCTCTAATGGCTTATGGTAAAGGTCATACTTAAAGGTTAAATGTTAACTCTAATGTCTTATGGTAAAGGTCATAATTAAAGGTTAAATGTTAGCTCTAATGGCTTATGGTGAAGGTCATACTTAAAGGTTAAATGTTAACTCTAATGGCTTATGGTGAAGGTCATACTTAAATGTTAAATGTTAGCTCTTATGGCTCATGGTGAAGGCCATACTGAAAAGGTTAAATGTTAAATCTAATGGCTTATGGTGAAGGTCATACTTAAATGTTAAATGTTAGCTCTTATGGCTCATGGTGAAGGCCATACTGAAAAGTTAAATGTTAGCTCTAATGGCTCATATTGAAAGTATACTTAAAGGTAAAATGGTAACTCTAATGGCTCATGGTGAAGCTCATACTTTATGGTTAAATGTTACCTCTAATGGCTCATGGTGAAGGTCATTATTAAAGGTTAAATATTAATTCTAATGGCTCATGGTGAAGGTCATATTGAAAGGCTAAATGTTAGCTCTTATGGCTCATGTTGAAGGTCAAACCTTTAGGTTAAATGATAGCCCTAACAGTTCATGCTGAAGGTCATAATTAAAGGTTAAATGTTAGCTCTAATTGCTCATGGTGAAGGTCATGCTAAAAGGTTAAATTTCAGCTCTAATGGCACATGGTGAAAGTCATTATTAATGGTTAAATGTGAGCACTAACGGTTCATGGTAAAGTCATACTTAAAGGTTACATGTTAGCTCTTATGGCTCATGTTGAAGGTCATACTTAATGGTTAAATGTAAGCTCTAATGCCGCATGGTGGAAGTGATACTTAAAGGTAAAATGTTAGCTCTAATGGCTCATGGTGAGGGTCATAATTAAAGCTTAAATATTAGCTGTAATGACTCATGCTGAAGGTCATACTCAAAGGTTTAATGTAAGCTCTAATGGCTCATGATCAAGGCCATAATTAAAGGTTAAACGTTAGCTCTAATGGCTCATGGTGAAGGTCATAATTAAAGGTTAAATGTTAGCTCTAATGACTCATGGTGAAAGTGATACTTAAAGGTAAAATGTTAGCTCTAATGGCTCATGGTGAGGGTCATAATTAAAGCTTAAATATTAGCTGTAATGACTCATGCTGAAGGTCATACTCAAAGGTTTAATGTAAGCTCTAATGGCTCATGATCAAGGCCATAATTAAAGGTTAAACGTTAGCTCTAATGGCTTATGGTAAAGGTCATACTTAAAGGTTAAATGTTAACTCTAATGGCTTATGATGAAGGTCATACTTAAAGGTTAAATGTTAGCTCTAATGACTTATGGTAAAGGTCATAATTAAAGGTCAAATGTTAACTCTAATGACTTATGGTAAAGGTCATATTTAAAGGTTAAATTGTAGCTCTAATGGTTCATGGTGAAGGTCATACTTAAAAATTAAATATTCGCTGTAATGGCTCATGTTGAAGGTCATAAGCTGTGATAATCGCACGCATGGTTTAATATTTAACCAAACATACATATGTACTTAAAGGTTAGATGTTAGCTCTAATGGTTCATGGTAAAGTCATACTGAAAGGTTAAATGTTAGCTCTATGGCTCATGGTGAAGGTCATACTTAAATGTATAATGTTAGCTCTAATGGCTCATGGTGAAGGTCATAATTAAAGGTTTTATGTTAGCTCTTATGGCTCATGGTTAAGGTCATAATTAAAGGTTAAATGTTAGCTCTAATGGCTCATGGTGAAGGTCATACTTAAATGTATAATGTTAGCTCTAATGGCTCATGGTGAATTCATACTGAAAGGTTAAATGTTAGCTCTATGGCTCATGGTGAAGGTCATACTTAAATGTATAATGTTAGCTCTAATGGCTCATGGTAAAGGTCATAATTAAAAGTTAAATGTTAGCTCTAATGGCTTATGGTAAAGGTCATACTTAAAGGTTAAATGTTAACTCTAATGGCTTATGGTAAAGGTCATACTTAAATGTATAATGTTAGCTCTAATGGCACATGGTGAAGATCATACATGTTAAATGTTAGCTCTAATGACTCATGGTGAAGGTCATACTTAAAGGTTAAATGTTAGCTCTAATGGCTTATGGTAAAGGTCATACTTAAATGTATAAAGTTAGCTCTAATGGCACATGGTAAAGGTCATAATTAAAAGTTAAATGTTAGCTCTAATGGCTCATGTTGAAGGTCATACTTAAAGGTTAAATGTTAGCTCTAATGGCTCATGTTGAAGGTCATAATTAAAGGTTAAATGTAAACTCTAATGGCTTATGGTAAAGGTCATACTTAAATGTATAATGTTAGCTCTAATGGCACATGGTGAAGATCATACTTAAATGTTAAATGTTAGCTCTAATGGCTCATGGTGAAGATCATACTTAAATGTTAAATGTTAGCTCTAATGACTCACGGTGAAGGTAATACTTAAATGTATAATGTTAGCTCTAATGGCACATGGTGAAGATCATACTTAAATGTTAAATGTAAGCTCTAATGGCTCATGTTGAAGGTCATACTTAAAGGTTAAATGTTAGCTCTAATAGCTCATGTTGAAGGTCATAATTTAAGGTTAAATGTTAGCTCTAATGGCACATGGTGAAGATCATACTTAAAGGTTAAATGTTAACTCTAATGGCTTATGGTAAAGGTCATACTTAAATGTATAATGTTAGCTCTAATGGCACATGGTGAAGATCATACTTACATGTTAAATGTTAGCTCTAATGACTCATGGTGAAGGTCATACTTAAAGGTTAAATGTTAACTCTAATGGCTTATGGTAAAGGTCATACTGAAATGTATAATGTTAGCTCTAATGGCACTAGGTGAAGATCATACTTAAAGGTTAAATGTTAGCTCTAATGGCTTATGGTAAAGGTCATACTTAAATGTATAATGTTAGCTCTAATGGCACATGGTGAAGAACATACTTACATGTTAAATGTTAGCTCTAATGGCTTATGGTAAAGGTCATACTTGAATGTATAATGTTAGCTCTAATGGCACATGGTGAAGATCATACTTACATGTTAAATGTTAGGTCTAATGGCTTATGGTAAAGGTCATACTTAAATGTATAATGTTAGCTCTAATGGCACATGATGAAGATCATACTTACATGTTAAATGTTAGCTCTAATCATAATTAATAGATCATAATTAAAGGTTAAATGTTCGCTGTAATGTTGATAATTTGGCTTCAAATTTTTACCACTCAGAAATGCAAGTGTTTAAACAAAATTATTATTTCAGGATTTAAATTCTGAGCTGATGACCTACTTAGCATAAGTGATTAAATGGGGCAATTATGGTGGTTATTATGTTAACGTACATAGCTACACATAAACTATCAAGTACATACTCCTATGAATTTTAATTCAACTTCTTAATAATAAATTGTTGATTATTTTTGTACTATAATTATTGGAGTAAATAAGATACGTTGTTTTTGCAGGAGATAGCAAAAATAAAGTCGGAAACTTCTTCAGGTCAAAGTCAAAATTATGAGCAAACCAAGTTAGGTGAGTAAATATTTGTGTTGAACTTGATAGTGTACACACCTTGACATGTTTATTTCTACAGAACTAATTGATGGATGATTACCAAACTTTGTCAGTAGCATTGTTGGGTAGTCTTTTATCAAGTTTGCTCATATTAATTTGATTGGCCCCTTTTAGGGGCCTGTATAGCTAAAAATAGAAAAAAACCTTTAGATATCTTCTTCTACAGAACTAACTGATGGATGATCACCAAACTTTGTCTGTAGCATTCTTGGTACTTTTTATCAAGTTTGCTCATATGAATTTGATTGGCCCTGTTTAGGGGCCGCTAAAATTAAAAATAGAAATATGTTTAAATGTCTATGGCTTCAGAACTAATTGATGGATGATCACCAAACTTTGTTTGTAGCATTGTTGGGTAGTCATTTATCAAGTTTGCTCATATTATTTTGATTGGCCCCTTATAGGGGCTGCTAAAATTAAAAATAGAAATATGTTTAAACGTCTATTGCTACAGAACTAATTGATGGATTATCACCAAACTTTGTCTGTAGCAATATTCAATTGGGTAGTTTTTTATCAAGTTTGCTCATATTAATTTGATTGCTCCCTTTAAGGGGCCGATAATATTAAAAATAGAAATAATTTTAAACATCTTTTTCTACAGAACTAATTGATGGATGATCACCAAACTTTGTTTGTAGCATTTTTGGGTAATCATTTATCAAGTTTGCTCACATTAATTTGATTGGCCCCTTTTCAGGGCCACTCGAGCTAAAAATAGAAAAACCTTTAAACATCTACTTTAACCCTTTCCCCCATGAGCATATTGTGAAAAATGGCCATTTTCACTGAAAAGCCTCCTCTTACAAGTTCAAACTGCTATGAAACTATGAAAAATGCTTCAATACTAATCAAACTTGGCACAAATGTTGACTGGACCATTGCCTTTGTAACGACATGCTCAGTCTTAAATTTCCTGTTACCATGGCAACGAGGGGACATCTCAAAATGGCCAAAAATCACTATTTTGCCTCGATTTTTTCCATCAAAATTTATTTCAAAGTGCTGCAACTTCTCAAGGGATTGAGATAGAGTCAAAGGCTTTTCAGCATTGGTTACACGTTACCTTATGATCAACCTGGGGTCATTTTAAGCCTCTCACAGGTCCAAAATTTTCTTGGCGATGAGGGGGACATTTTTTTCACTGTTTGCGGCCTCAAAAGGGGGGGGGGGAAGCCGTCGAAACACGCTTATATAAGGGAAAAGGTTAAAACCAATTGATGGATGATCACCAAACTTTGTCTGTAGCATTCTTAGGTAGTCTTTTATCAAAGTTGCTCATATTAATTTGATTAGCCCCGTTTAAGCTAAAGCTTAAATGCCCAAGGTCATGGCATTTCTTCAAATTATTGTTTAAACTTATTCTATGCTTAAATTTAATATTAGGAAATATTAACATTCCAACACTGAAAAGCAGTTGTTTCTGGTGAGCCACTCAGGGCCATCATGGCCCTCTTGTTTCTTTTTTAGCTCACCTGTCACAAAGTGACAGGGTGAGCTTTTGTGATCGTTTTGCGTCCGGCGTCCGTCCGTCCGTCGTCCGTCCGTAAACTTTTGCTTTAAATGACATCTCCTCATAAACCACTGAGCCAATTTCATCCAAACTTCACAGGAATGTTCCTTTGGTGGTCACCTTTAAAAATTGTTCAAAGAATTTAATTCCATGCAGAACTCTGGTTGCCATGGCAACCAAAAGAAAAAACTTTAAATATCTTCTTTTAAAAAAACATAAGAGCTAGAGCTTAGATATTTGGCATGAAACATCTTCTAGTGAGTGTCTACCAAGTTTGTTCAAATAAAAGCCCTGGGGTCAAAATTGGCCCCGCCTGGGGGGGGGTCATTGATTTTGCCTATACAGTACGCTCAGCGCGACTTTTTCAAAACCCGCGTGACCCAACGGATGAGGTTTACCGCGGACGTAAAATTTGCTCAGATATTGTCCGCGTGACCCTGCGGACAGAAAATTTTCACCACCGCGGACATAAATCGGCGGCTGAAACCGTTTCCCCCGCGGAACGCAGTGGTAAATTGCGGAGGAACGCGGCGGTCAAACACCGGTCAACGCGGTGGAAACCTTAAATTTTAAAAATTAATTACTGTATTTAAACATCAGTATACGTACTTACATGTACTGTAACATGTACTGTACATATACATGTAACTATATGTAAAATTTGTTTGTTTTCTTTCTTTTTTGTTGTAATATAAGTACATGTACAAATGCAGTGTTTTTTAGCTCACCTGTCACAAAGTGACAGGGTGAGCTTTTGTGATCGCTTTTCGTCCGGCGTCCGTCCGTCCGTCGTCCGTCCGTAAACTTTTACTTTAAATGACATCTCCTCATAAACCACTAAGCCAATTTCATCCAAACTTCACAGGAATGTTCCTTTGGTGGTCACCTTTAAAAATTCTTCAAAGAATTTAATTCCATGCAAAACTCTGGTTGCCATGGCAACCGAAAGAAAAAACTTTAAATATCTTCTTTTAAAAAACCATAAGAGCTAGAGCTTAGATATTTGGCATGAAACATCTTCTAGTGAGTGTCTACCAAGTTTGTTAAAATAAAAGCCCTGGGGTCAAAATTGGCCCCGCCCCGGGGGGTCATTGATTTTCCCAATATGCATATAGTAAAAACTTAAAAACTCTTCTTTTAAAGAACCCAAAGAGCTAGAGCTAAGATATTTAGCATGAAACATGTTCTAATGGGTGTCTACCAAGTTTGTTCAAATAAAAGCCCTGGGGTGAAAATTGGCCCCGCCCCGGGGGTCATTGATTTTCCCTATATGCATATAGTAAAAACTTAAAAAATCTTCTTTTAAAGAACTCAAAGAGCTAGAGCTTAGATATTTGGCATGAAACATCTTCTAGTGAGTGTCTACCAAGTTTGTTCAAATAAAAGCCCTGGGGTCAAAATTGGCCCCGCCCCGGGGGGGTCATTGATTTTCCCTATATGCATATAGTAAAAACTTAAAAAATCTTCTTTTAAAGAACCCAAAGAGCTAGAGCTAAGATATTTAGCATGAAACATGTTCTAATGGGTGTCTACCAAGTTTGTTCAAATAAAAGCCCTGGGGTGAAAATTGGCCCCGCCCCGGGGGTCATTGATTTTCCCTATATGCATATAGTAAAAACTTAAAAAATCTTCTTTTAAAGAACTGAAAGAGCTAGAGCTTAGATATTTGGCATGAAACATCTTCTAGTGAGTGTCTACCAAGTTTGTTCAAATAAAAGCCCTGGGGTCAAAATTGGCCCCGCCCCGGGGGGTCATTGATTTTCCCTATATGCATATAGTAAAAACTTAAAAAATCTTCTTTTAAAGAACCCAAAGAGCTAGAGCTAAGATATTTAGCATGAAACATGTTCTAATGGGTGTCTACCAAGTTTGTTCAAATAAAAGCCCTTGGGTGAAAATTGGCCCCGCCCCGGGGGTCATTAATTTTCCTATATGCATATAGTAAAAACTTAAAAATCTTCTTTTAAAGAACTCAAAGAGCTAGAGCTTAGATATTTGGCATGAAACATCTTCTAGTGAGTGTCTACCAAGTTTGTTCAAATAAAAGCCCTGGGGTCAAAATTGGCCCCGCCCCGGGGGGCCATTGATTTTCCCTATATGCATATAGTAAAAACTTAAAAAATCTTCTTTTAAAGAACCCAAAGAGCTAGAGCTAAGATATTTAGCATGAAACATGTTCTAATGGGTGTCTACCAAGTTTGTTCAAATAAAAGCCCTGGGGTGAAAATTGGCCCCGCCCCGGGGGTCATTAATTTTCCTATATGCATATAGTAAAAACTTAAAAATCTTCTTTTAAAGAACTCAAAGAGCTAGAGCTTAGATATTTGGCATGAAACATCTTCTAGTGTGTGTCTACCACGTTTGTTCAAATAAAAGCCCTGGGGTCAAAATTGGCCCCGCCCCGGGGGTCATTGATTTTCCCTATATGCATATAGTAAAAACTTAAGAAATCTTCTTTTAAAGAACCCAAAGAGCTAGAGCTAAGATATTTAGCATGAAACATGTTCTAATGGGTGTCTACCAAGTTTGTTCAAATAAAAGCCCTTGGGTTAAATTGGCTCTGCAACGTTGGGGGGGGGGGCTATATACAGGTGAGCGACCTCAGGGCCATCATGGCCCTCTTGTCTTGTTCTTCTTCTTGTTATTGTGTTGGGTAATGTATAATATGTATTCGACATCAAAATAAATCATTGTCGTCGCAACTTCATGTTAGTGAGAAACTTGAAGTCAAATAATGAAAAATTCGGCATATGACATTTATGAAAAAGATACTACAACAATTTATATGCCAGCTTTTGTTTCTTATTTAAAAACTTTGAAAACGTAACCCTCAAAAATTTTATTCAGGCAATATTCCAGGATGTCTCTTTCAATTGTCAGATGCGCTTTACTGTTTCTGTTTATTTGCATGTTAAAAATATTTCATTTTAATTTTATCTTAAGATATTATTGTTCATCGGAATAATAGTATTTGTAGACAACATGTAGTTTTCAGTACATACAATTGAACGTAATTGTCTTTGCTTTCTTGTATTTATTATATAAGTTTTCATTGAAATTATTTCCGAGGATAATAATGTAATTTTATAATTTGCAAAAGGCAGCCTAATTATTATTTTATTAATGGGTGCGGAATTTGTTTTTAACGCGGTTGGTGCTTATTATATATAGTTATCATACATCAAGAGCGCTGGAATAATAAACAAGCTTTTCGTTGTCTGTTCAAACAAAGATGCATTTTAGACGTGTGAAAGTCGCATCACATGTGCTTTCTTTAATGTATTATATGTATTGTTTGTTACTATAAATTGAAAATGCTTTGAAGTTCCGAGTTGTTCTCAAAATTACCTAATGGAGCAAATGTTTTTCATTGGCTAGTTAATCTAAATTAAAGATTTATATAAACATATTCGACAGTTATCTCATTCTCAGAAAAAAATCTAGCAATAGCTGTAGTCATAAATTGTCTAAATCATATTAACTTTCTACACTGTAAAATGTCTTCCTAATTAAGACAGTCAACGCGACAAGAGTCGCATTTAATGTAAAAAAGATGACGTTAAAAAATAATAAAACGTCTATTATTTTTGGAGGTTAATTTATACTGACCAACTGACCATGGCGTTCCCCCGCGGGAAACGGGTGACTGATTTTATCGATAAATGAAGAACGGTCGTCAGAATTTTGTCCGCGGTGGAAACAACTGAACACAGGGGATGGCGGGGAAATTAGGCTTCTCATCGGGGACGAACCCCCGCGTTTGTCCCTGATAAAAAAAAATCGTCCGCGGTGGTATCGCGGAAAAAGCAAAACCCGCGGTGAGCGTACTGTATGCATATAGTAAAAACTTAAAAAATCTTCTTTTAAAGAACTGTAAGAGCTAGAGCTTAGATATTTGGCATGAAACATCTTCTAGTGAATGTCTACCAAGTTTGTTCAAATAAAAGCCCTTTGGTCAAAATTGGCCTCGCCCCAGGGGGTCATTGATTTTCCCTATATGCATATAGTAAAAACTTAAAAATCTTCTTTTAAAGAACCCAAAGAGCTAGAGCTAAGATATTAAGCATGAAATATCTTCTAGTGAGTGTCTACCAAGTTTGTTCAAATTAAA
>NW_026854544.1:0-9542 GCF_026571515.1 Ruditapes philippinarum
ATCAATAGCTAAAGAACGCTTAGGCTTAGGAACTTCAAACTTGGCATGGTGATTGGTCATGACCAGCAGATGACCCCTATTGACTTTGGGGTCAAGGGGTCAAAGGTCAAGGTCACATTGACCTTGTAGGTAAAAACGGTTTCCGATCAATAACTAAAGAACGCTAAGGCCTAGAAACTTCAAACTTGGTATGATGATTGGTCATTGCCAGCAGATGACCCCTATTGATTTTGGGGTCAAGGGGTCCAAGGTCAAGGTCACATTGACCTTGTAGGTAAAAACTGTTTCCGATCAATAGCTAAAGAACACTTAGGCCTAGGAACTTCAAACTTTGTATGATGATTGGTCATGACCAGCAGATGACCCCTGTTGATTTTGGGGTCAAGGGGTCAATGTCATATTGACCTTGTACTTAATAACGGTTCCTGACCAATAACTCAACAACACAAGTTGCCTTAGTTGATATTTTTATTTTAAACTAAAAATGCTTTTGGTATACACATTTGAAGGTCTTATGTAATATAACAACTTGGCTGTCATTAATGAGGACTACGTGATTCATAAAATTTATGCATATATTATTTGGTAAGATTTGTAATAACTTAAATTGCTGCACACAACCTATGGGGTCACAATAATTATTACCTTTTGACTAGTCATGACCAGTAGATACTAGATAACCCTTACTAATTGTTTGTTCACTGGGCCAGAAGTCATGCATAATAACCTGATCACATGACTTATTGGCTGCCGATAGGGGGCATACATGTTTTACAAACATATCTTGTTATCTTGAATAAGATATTCAATAGCAAATTAATGATTTTTTGTAAGCTGTGTAAAATGATGTGTAAATGTTTGGTATGAGGAAACCAACACGATTGAAAGATCTCAGTTATCCGAGAAATGTTATGATAAAGTTTATTTCCGTAACTTATTAAGATTAACTTAAAATTTAGGCGTGTATACAAAAAGATCTTTTAGATCAATTTTCTCATTTTAGAATAGCCAATGTGATTCCCTGATTTCACTTTGTTATTTTAAGATGACCAATTAAAATTCTGCTTATTTTCAGTTTTTCCTTGCAAATTTTACATAAGGTCAAAGAGTTCTCAGACGGACTTCGTCCAAAAAAGAAAATTGTTACTTTTTTGCATAGAACATTATTATAATTTTTCCTGTTTAGTGGGAGGCATGTGCATTGGCAATGCCCAAAAGGGAGAAGAGTCGCAACACTGAAGTTTATAGACATGATTTTTTTTCTGTTCCACAAGGAGACCGACCTATATTCGGTTTGAACACACGTGTGTATAATCAAGATTAAAAGGCGAGTAACATTGTTTCTTAAAAAAATCATTACTTATTTTGCTAAAGTGTCTCACTGAAATGTTTTTTTTTCCGTATTGACAGCGTTCCTTTCGTTGATAATGGGTTCTGGTGAAAATGGTCTGGTCCCGACCTGCCCTTTCGTTAGGAGAACAAGATTGTCGCCATTGCAGCGGCAGTTCAGGAAATACTTATGCCAGAAATCTAGGATCTTAGTTCCCGTATTTAATGTTGTGTAAAGCGAGAAGAAATTTTCTATGGTAAAATGTAATGTCCTGAAAAACAACTACGAAAATGATTCCATTAAACAGTACATCAAACCTGAGAACTTGCGAAATGGAACTTTTAACCCTGACGGTGATCTGTTGGACAGTTTTGTAATTTTTTTGAAACACATTGCATTGTTGCGTCCACCATATGTTTCTGCCAGTGATGACACTGAAGAGGGGGGTCAAGAGATCAATGATGACGGTTCTAGTTCCAAGGCTGCACAATTAGTTGTGGACGATACTGTCGGGCCAATTAGTGCCTGTCAATGGAATGTTCCACGTAGTGAGAAAAATAGATCATTGTTCATTGTATATCCAGGCAAGTAATTCGTCGCATTTAAAGCCTCAAACACAAACTCCGATCTTCTCCTGTCAAGGGCTGCCTTGCAGCTTACTTCACCGACGATGTTACCCCGTTGCGACTTTAACACAAATCGATTGTCTCTGACACTCCTGGTGTTAATACGTGCTTTAATAAGGACAACAAATTGCACTACACCTACAAGAAAGAGCACAAGATCCTCCCTTCGCCTAATAATATTTTCAACCAACTTGAAGTCATCGTGACTCCCGAGTTCGAAAAGTGTTTGCATGTATTTGTCCTATACAATAGAGAAAATGAGGATCCGTAAAGAAAGCCAACACGGCAAAATTGAAAATGTTGCAGGCTCGGTTTGATTGAGCCTGTTCATGGACGGTACTGTCAAGTGCAAACTACCGTAGACGCCAACTACCACCGGCTTAAGCATAATTCAACATTTTACATGAACTGGTGTGAAGTGCCATTCCATGAAAAGCGGCATTTCGTCCCCAAGTAAAAAAATGCGTGTGCCCTAAACCAGAAAACAATGGGCGGAACTAAATAAAATTGAATTTTGAAAGGGGATCAGATGTAATGAAGTTTGCATATCATAGATAACACGTCAAAAGAGAAATTTAAAAAATAGGCCACATATCCTAAGGCTGATCCAACAGTATTCAAGTGAGGAATACTGAAACAACCCAACAAGAAAATATCCGAATAGAAGGAACTAAATAACCGAAAGCACAACAATAATATCGTGCTGAACGATTTTTAAGATAAGAAAAATAACATCTCTGATTGAAAGTACTGGGCGACTTATTACAGCCTCAACACGGCAGAAACAATGTTGATGTTGTTAAAGTCTTGTTATTTGCGGCTACATTTTTTGTTGCGCTGCTTTCTATACTACGTACAGCCGATCGCTGTCTACAACCAGTCCCAATATTGATTCAAATCATTTCACTATCTCCACGGCTTCTTCTATTTGACTTAAATTTCTATCCATGCAACTATACTTTAAGTCTAGACTGATATGTTCATAAAGTTGGTGAAGTGAAAGTGATTCTTGAGCTTCTTTTCCAAGATCAGTATACCACCTTCGAGTAGTCTTAGGTCATCGCCATATGATGTTACAGCTTCACCTATGATACGTTTTCTTGTTTCAAATTTCGTTAAATAGGTCTGTTGCCTACTGCTTCGAAATATTTTCAGACAATCTTTGATCCAGTTTAAATTGCGTAAACTTTTTGTTCCTTTTGACGCAAATCTAGATAAATTGTTCTTGCTGAACTTTTCAGACATGAAGCTTAAGTAAGAGCCTTTTCATCATTAGACCACCTACCAAGATCTGCACAATTAGAAAAATGAGAAAAATAACTTTCCCAGTCTGCAATATTATCATATCATAAAATTGTTGGTTTAATTACAGGAAGATTTCGTTTATTTCTTATACTACTTATATATCTTTGATTAAAATTTGTGTTCGGCTCATAATTTCGGTTGGATATTGCCTCGGTGTTGTAACGCTCTCTTCTACTATTGCAGTTTTCCTTTGTTCGCCTACGATGTGTCGGTCTTTCGTCAATGTTATCTTCGTCAGACTCAGAATATTGTTCAGTACTATCAGGTTTATGCCTTCAACTTCTATTGTTCAGTCCATGGTGTTGGTTTTCGTCGTCACAAACTTCTTCATTACAATTGACTCTTCATCCGGATCATCTTATACTGTTACTGGTTTCATTCGACTTTTCTTCATTATTATCTTCATGCCCAACAGAGCTGCTATTTACATTCCACATAGGAGTATAATAACGTTGTTGACTGTCCATCTGTTCTTCGTCATCTTCGTCGGTGTCTGATGGTGAAGTATATTCACATACAAGTTCGGCTTCATTTCCACTGTCATCATTATGTGCTGCCTCTTTTGTTTCCTCACAGCTATTCATTGTATGAAAATATATATCAGAATCTGCCACGTTTCCAATTAAAAATAAAGAATAACATATTAAGAATAGTTGAGTTGTATAGGACAAGATCCTTTGGCAAAGACTAAGGAAATACCATTGCATACGCCTTCTATTGTCCAGTTATTGTCTCTGCATACACTTAACAAAAGTTCTAACCGATCACTTTTTAAATTTTGATTATTTTATAACGGGTCAATGGATCCTTATAAAATTTTGCAGAGGTGATTTTTGTGTCATTTTCTACCGATTTGTGGAATGAAAGATAATTTAATACGCCCTGTCACGCGGGAGACAGGGCGCGGTTTACACATTTTGGCACGAAATGTTCGTGCAGAGCGTGGTGAGTATTAAATTTTACATTGCATAAATCCTTGTTAACTTTATAAGTGAAAAAAACATAAAATATTGCACGGATGTCGGTGCAGGATTGTGCGGAAGCAGTTTGAATGTTGAATGCTGGAGCCTCTATCAGACAGGTGAGTGGCTGTTTATAAACATTTATTTTTTTTAAACATCGATAAAGTATTATTTAAATAGAAAATGTTATAATTTTATTATTCTCACTGTGTTCACTATCTTCGAAATAAAATAAAAGTCGGATCTATTGGTATTATTCTTTTTCATACATAAGCGAAAACTCAGGGTGATCGGTTAGAACTTTTGTTCAGTGTATATGATGAAATATCTCAAAGTAATCGATATAGTTAGTATAATATCTCTCACTTGTCACTATCATCCCAATGTTCTATCATCAAAACTTAGCTATGTCTGTCCAGTGTGAATTCGTCTCTGGATGCTCTGTAAGAAAGGAATATCCCTCTTACAGGTAGCATTATACATCGAATAAATCTAATCAATCGACATTTGACATTTATTTTCATATTGGACGGTTGGGTACATGTGCACTACACGACCGTGCATATGTTTTACATGAGGTCATTTGCGTTATATAAACATAACGTTAAGACGCGCTAAATGTTAGAGTTATACTATTGTCAATGTGAAAATTGAGATAAGGGATGTCAATGTTATTTTTTTTCCGACTGGCTGTTATATAATTATGATGTATATAAAACAGATCATTTTAATGATCAATATAAGTAGTTTAAATGTATAATTTGTTTAGACAATGTTAATTGTCATTTTCACGATCTCGCAGAAAGGATAAATAAATAAATAACGTTTAAAAAGTATTTGTTTTATCAGTAAAACTCTAAAACTTGTGTATGCATACAACAAAACAATTCATGAATTATTACCTTTCCTTGTAAAAAAATTGACAGGGTCACAGGACTATTATTGATGATAGTGTTGATGATTTTGGTGGTTATATTGATGGTGTAGGGTTCAACATATTTATGTGGTGTGGATAATGGTGGTGGTTTTGTAAGGGGCTGATGATGATATTTAAATTAAACGAAATATATAAAAAAAGTATGATAAAGATGTTTTTATACAATTTACTGTATACTAAGGAACATATTTTGACTCGTACACAGTTTGAAAAGTAATATTGTAATCACCTATCGGCTCCTCCCATATGACTTTTCAAGCTGTGTACAAGTCCAAATATATTCCCGTATTGTAATGTAAAACATATAATTACCTATAATTATTAAACACCAGGAATAGCATCTTAAATAGTTATGTTTGCAGTATACCAAGGCAACATGACTTGTTAGTCATAATGTAGTGACTTCAAGGATTCTTATTTTCTCTATTTCATACATGTTCATCAATAATAGTGTATTTGGATCCTTTGTAAATATCTTGTTAAACTTTTCAGAATAATGATTGAACCAGAATTTAATAAAGCCAATTACGATAATGCGTACTATGAAAAAGGTAAGTAAACAGGTACATCATTTAACATGTAATTAACTATTAATATTGATATTATTATCTCGAGAAAAATGTATTTTATTTCCGCTGTCAATAATACTTTGCGACGTAGATGTTTATAAAATTATAATAACAGTATATTCAATACTTCGTTTATGAATTAAATATCGACAATACTTGACACTAGATGATATAAGCTTATGCAATGGGACCTTCTTCAGTAAAAGCATTTACAAATGAATGTACAGCAGGATATGATGTTGAAAATCTCTAAAGGCAATGCATCTTTTAGGGTCTGTCATAACGTAATAATTTATACTTTATATGAGTTCAACTTCAAAATTAAAGTGGTAAAAGTTATCTAAATTGTTGTTGTTGTTATATAGTACTAAATAGGTCGAAGTACAACACATAAAGGTGAGTAGATATTTCCTTTAATTCAAATAAATCATATTTCCACTACTTAGAAGATAGTAATCAAGTCTGAATGGATTGTTCAAGTAAGCTTTGGAGCTATTCTGTGCTTTCAGTACTTCTCAAGTTTTAACGGCTTAAATGTAAAGCCACATAAACATATCTAAAAAACATTTGAAAATACATAATGATAAGGCCTGCGCGTATTAATATATGCAGACGAATTCCATTACGCCGATAAAATACAGTACTTACATATCAAATTATGATAATGACAGCAATCAAGCGGCTCAAATCAGGCAAACAATTAATTATAAATAAATAAAAAATCCTGTTAGATTCAATGTGAACATAAAAACACTCAGAAAAAGCCGGATTGAAATATAAATAAGTAGTTCCAAATTTAAAAAGGTAGCACTATTTGTTCATACATTTTTAACTGAGAACAGTCAGTTTATAGAATTATGCACATGTCTGTGTAAGTTATAAATTAAAGTGTTATTTCATTTGAAATGTCCATGATTTGTAAGGGAAGTATTCCATAACAATATTTAGGTAGGATTTTGCCTTCCGTACCCAGGGTTGATGTAAATCTGACCTTTTAATCATGGCGTACAGCAGATAATGCAAGGAAACGAAAAAGCTTGCAAATGAATCCAGCTTTAATACAATTATCTTATGCAAAGTGTTTGATAAAACGCCTTATCCTTCGTATACTGAAGGAGATCCAATATTCTGTGGAGGATCCAATATATGTGGAGAGATTATATGTTTCCTCGTAGACTGGTGCGTATACCAAAGAAAGTGGTACAGAAATAAATACTTACGGCTATTTTCTTTTCCGAATCGTGTATTTTTTAGAAATGATGCCTAAAATGACGTCATGGTCATGTGGTATTGATACACTACTCTTCTAAGTGGCGTAACACCACATGTGAATTTGGACAGCGAAATCCTATTTTAATAGGGTAATTGAATTTTACAATATAGCTCAGTTTTTATATCTACTCTCGATCAACCTGTACATCATTAAAATTTATTGCGGTTAGTGCCGTTCCACATCTGTTGATCTATTCAAATCAGGTTACCATTGAGCAATATGACTTGTCACTAATGCAGTACATACATTATTCAACATTTTTTTTATCAAAAAGAAGCATAGTATACATATCTCAATTTATTGAACACAATTTATCTTTAACATTGAATGACCGATTTTTACTTCTGATATTTCCTTTATTAACTGACCAATTAGATAGTTTCTTATTAATCATACAATCAGTGTGCAGTAAACATCAATTCCAGTTGTAACACACAGATTTCAGTTATAATTAGTTTCAAACCAATATCACTTAAAACTGCAACAATAGGTGTAAATTTACCAGTACCAAGGGAGAACCTCATTGCTCTGTGGTGAACGGCATTGACACATACATGAAAAATATGTAGTACTCCACATAGACGAAGCGTACGTGATAACTGGAACATCACAGGAGTCAAACAACTTTGTGTATACAACAAAGAGTAGTCCACCGAACGATTTGTACTTAGCAATGGGGAGTCAAAGGCACGCCAAGCACATTGAGCAAATAATTTGTCCGTTATGTTATAATCTAGGCGCTCAGATAAAGCTTATGATAATATAACTACAAAAATATACACATTTATAGTTTCCACAGTTAAAAACAAAACATCATATTGGAATAGAGTTTGGATTAAAGTGTACAACTTTACTTTTACTGACATTGATACCCATTTCATTCCTTTCAAAACCTTTGCTTAACATCGATTATAAATTCTGTAAATCATTTTCATCTTTAACAATCAGAACAATGTCATCGGCGTATAATAATTGTTATGTACGCAATATATTACATGTATATAGTTTATCTCTGACAAGTTGGTATTTCCAATATTATTATTGTCCTAATTTTAGAACGTATAACTACATAATTATGTGTAAATAAGATTAACAAGAAATTTCTTAACTGTTGTAGAAAATTCTAGATTATGATTCATGCATTATATTTAGATAGAAAATTCGAAATTATTCTTTATTGTTGAAGGTGCTAGATTATGATTTCTGTAGAACATGAAAGACTGGTCTGGAATGTTCTTAGCTTATATATAGGGGGACATTTTTCATTTTCTTAACCTTTTAAGTCATCAGTTACCTTTTAAGTTATCAATTACCTTTTAGGTCATCAATACATTTGGAGTAACATTCAACTTGGATATTAAGTAATTTATTGGAGCTTGGATTTTAAAATAGATTAAATTATTCTTGTGGATTTTATTGTGAGAATTAATTCTAAAGTGTTCTTGGATCTAACTTGGATTTAACTGTGCTGTTCAAAAAGGGATCATTCCAGGATCAGAATAGACATTTGAGATTTACATTTTTATTTGGACTTCAGGTATTTGTAAACATCAATTGTTATTTAATTTTTCTTTAATAATTTTTTCTGTAATAAATTTGTTATTGTTACAAGTTTGTTGCTGGATTTTCTTTCTTGTTAAGCCTGGCTCGAATGATAAAGTACAAACTTTTTTTACTGTCAATTTCAATACATTTGTTTAAATGTTTCAGCATAATAGCTAAGTCATTGATAAATATATTAAAAATATGGTAGACTATGAGGAACCTTGCCTTACACCAGTGTTTACATTATCCTTATAAAGGGACATAACTGCTGATAGCATCTTGGGTGACATGCCACATTCATTAAGCTTACGCCATAACATTGCCCTGCTGATTGAATCGAATGCTTTCCTAAAGTTAACATTAAGTCAATGGATACACAGAATGTAGTAGATTGTTTTGTTGTTTTTTTGTGCGTGTATAGCAGTGACTGTATTTTGGTGCACAATTTTATATATCTTTCAAGAGTGCGAAATACAAAGGGGATTACTTTTATAAAAATGTTTTAATCACCATTATAAGATTTAGTATCTATGAAGCTTATTTTTGTAGTTATGATTGGTCAGATGGCTTTGATATATTAAAACAGTTTATAACAGAATTTGAATTTGAAATATTGTATTCAATACTATAAATACAAGAAGATAAAAGTAAAATAGTTTTACAAAAAATATTTATTACATATGAATATCTCAAATGGAATTTGTTAAAACTATCTCACTGTGTATATGTATAATTATGTATACTATTTGTGAATAAAAGAACAAGATATGATAATTAAAAACGTAATAATCCTTATTTTAAGGTAATGACCACATGGCATTAAGAATATAAAACATACACAATAATGTGAAAATCTAAAATAAAAATTTGATATTTCTTCTTTCTAAAGGAACGTTCTGTAAACATGTATTTCTTAATACTAGTCTATTATCTCAGAATGAAAGCCATTCACATTAAAAACTTCTGACAGACATTTTCTATAACTTTTCAACGTA
>NW_026854545.1:0-33097 GCF_026571515.1 Ruditapes philippinarum
GGGCGTATGCTAAGGCCAAGTATAGATATATAATAGCAGAATAAAACTACATAATTTAACTTTTGCATCTAGGAATATGATAACAGGAACATTCTAAGTTATTTAAATGACGAGGACAGATAATTCATAATCAGAGTATTATTGCCTTATATGTTGTCTTTCTAATTTCTTTCTTTCTGTCTATTTTTCTTTCTTTCTTTCTTTCTTTCTTTCTTTATTTATTTATATTTATTTATTTATTCAACTTATTTATTTATTTATTTAATGTTATAAATTTGCGTTTCCATAAAAGATGAGAAAAATGGTTTGTTGCATTTTTTTAAAAAGAGATATTTGTATAACGATTAATAATTTTAAGGTGGTAATTCAACCATTGCATTAGAGATATAATTTATTGTAAACCAATAAGACATTCCAATGTTCAACATCACTACAAACCATCGAGTTATCGAAAACCTGTTTTATTTATCCAAACAATTCCGCCGCTGTTACATACACATATCATGAGTAAAACAAAACAATGTCTTGTCAAACTTTGTAATAAAACATCAAGCGATTTATAAAAATGTTATTGGGATAATTGTCAGAATGTAACAGATATGACATTTTAATGCATGTTTCTACAAAGATATCATATGACCCCATGCATCAATTATTTTAAATGGAGGAGTGACAGGTTTTATTTCCTATGTCGATTTTTTTTTGGCACGACAATACAATATTTCTCTCCTCTACTAACATTTCATCTGATAATACTGCATTATCGTTACAATATTTTAACACCAATCAATTATTATTTTTCAGAAAATTGTATTTTTGTTATCTAAATTCCTCTAAATTAATTAGATTAAATTAAATTCGGTCTTGCAAGCAGCATCGTTAATTACGTGATACAATATTTTCAAATATTGAGCACATGTTTAACATAATGATCAGAGAGATAAATAAATGAACATATCAAGATTTAAGTTTAATTGCAACAACCTTCTTCTTATTTGTATAAGAATTAATTCTTTTTGCCTATTTCTTATAACAAGAAATGAAATGACTGGACATTTTGCCATTGTGTTGGTGTTATATATTGTAATAATCTGATACTATTGGGCAATTTGAAAAAATAATCGAGATATGAACATAAACTTAAATAATTTCTATGTTTTGTGTTTGGTTAAGAATTTAAACATAGCGGTATAGTTAATTAAAAAAAAACTTTCTTTGCTTTCGAAACTATGGTTCTACCATAAAACAAAAAAAAATATAATCAGTAAATACCCGTCTAACATATGTATGTAAACCAACGTTAAATGAAACGTTTCTTTATTGTTTTTTGACAACATCAATCGCAGCTAACTTGTTATCTCTTCGTACTTGGAGAGTTGATGTGGCATGCATGTATTTATGAGTGTATTGAAACGCCGTTCGATTAAATTTAAAGTATTGATAAAAATATTTAGTTGTATTTAATTTGAAAATTAACCGCTCATATCTCCTTTGTAGATGAAAAAGTTAATACCATGATGCATACATAGCATGCACTTTTGTCAACATAGGTACTAGACTGAATATGCCTGTCTCCATTTCTTTTAACTGTATATCCTGAATCATTGAAAGTTGTAAACATAGATATTTGAGTAAGAAATGCAATTTATATTGCATTGATTTAAAACACTCCCTTTTATCCAAATTTCACTTTCATATAAATCAATTTGAATAACCATAGATATTTGCCAAGTGAAGAAGAAAAAAGACCCACCCCATCACAAAAAACAACAAAAACAAACGAACAAACAACAACAAGATTTGACGTTTCCTCTGACGGTTAGCATTCCTTATACATGAAGTAAGTAAACGTAAATCACTTTCGATAGAAAAAGAGGGAACCATCATTATTTACATTATTTACATCAAACATGTCTGTAATAATTGCACGTTCTCCTCCAAGATAAGTATAAATAATACTTATGAAATATTACAAAAGTAAAGATATATCATATAGTTAGATAAGCATTTTTTTATTTTCATAACAAATGAATATTCATATGGAAATTATGACGATTTTAAATTGCTGACGTTCTCGATCAATTTGTCTAGCTGCCGTTTATCAAGAAATCATAAAAAGGCAATTATGTTTTGGAAAATAAGTATTCGTCTTTTTGAACTCGTTTTCATGTCTAATGCATATGTGAAAGTAAGCTAGGTTCAAAAATACAAAACAAATACGTTAGCAAAATAAACTATTCGTTTTGGAATTTTATTTATAGACAGTTGCTGGTGATTACGAGTATGATAATTTTATCGTTTTATCTGATAGTATACGTTTGGACTATATTTCTCGTAAGCAAACCGTTCAAACATTATAAAATAGCAATATACGCGTTCGAACATTAATACTTTATAATGAAATAAGTTAGACAACGTCTTTTGGAAACTTATTTTAAAAGAAATGGATATCATTCAAGTGACAATATTATTTTAAATTATCTTTTGTTTGCAAAAGTAATCATCAAATGTTATCAAAGCTGTATCAAAGCTGTTAACTATACTACAAATAACAGCAAACTTCAAATCAAATTTAAAATTCAATGTTTGTAGTAATTTAGTACATTAATTTTTCCCACTACTATCTTTGTACATTGGGGTGAATTTTTTTGTTTTGTGTTGATTCAGCAAATGTGTATGTACCCGTCTATGCTCACTTATAAGACGCAATCCAAAACTACAACCCTCAATCGAGAAAATTTTATGTACACCCTCGTAAATATTTAGCCAAAAATTCTGCCAATATTTGACATTCAGTCACAATGCAAATATAAAGAAAAATACAGAACTAGATATTATAATTTTGTGTAACTCACTGCATACCACAATATCATATTTATTATTAATTCTTACCTTTTGAAATGATTGTTCAAATATATTCTTTACATCATAAACCAGCAACCTTTGCCCTGTAAGTAAAGAAACAAAATGCTTTAATTTATTAAAATCATATATTACATATGTCATAGAGTGATTATATATGACGATTCAATCTTGATATGTTTCGCACATGGTAGCGAGACCACACATATGCGATATGAGGTATATCCGGCGAATATTTGTTAATCTCTTAGGCAATAATCGACAGACATATATAATGTGTTAATGCTCAATTACGAAAATGAAGATAATACTAGGTCAGTCTAAAAACCTTAAGTTTGTCGAGTTTGTATAATGTTCTTTTGATTATTTGAGCTAAATATTTAACCACTACCATGTGTTAAACTAAATTTGTTTAAGTATCAAATGAACTCCACGGAAGTCCAAAAGCCTAAGCACATAATAATTACATACATAGACCAGCACTTAAAACATTTGAAATTTTTTTCCTCCCAGAACTTTTGTTTAAAACAAAAAGCAATGATAATAAAATGTAAGACTTAACTGGCTTGATGGAACTAACTTGATACCTGCACAATATAGATTCAATAATTAAACAGTCTAATGGGTTTGATATTGAAACCTATACTGTTGAAATTTAAATAAAACCTTTAGAACAAAGGGATTTATAGTCTTTGTTTGATAATGCAATTTACAGCTGATTAAACATTAACACAACTTGATACGACTGTAGGATATATACTTTCATGGATGGTGGTCTTAAATGTGTTAATGTCATGCATGTGAAAGTATTATTATTTCGATGTAGTTTATAAATTCCACTGTTATGCTAGTTCTTTTACAAATATACGACTCTTAATGAGATAAAATTCCGGCTAACTTCCGTATAATCATTTCTCAAGGTTCTGTAAGAGTTCGTACATTTAGCTACATTGGTTACAATAATAGAACATGTAACAACTAACGACATTTTTTTAAAAGCTTTTACGTTTTTACAGCCGAAATGAACTGCCAATCTGACAACACTCTCAAAAATCTACAACTGCAAGGTTATTTATTTTTTTCTAAATCATTTTTAGTGGATGAGATATTTTAAATAATCATTTAATATGTAGATGACGAAAATCTTATTATCTAGTACATGTACCTGTATATATTGTAAAGATATTTGATATATGCACAAAATAACATTTGACTCTTTTTCAAGTCAGAAATCATTTCAATTTTAGTTAGAAACTATTTTGCTTTCAAACACATTCCATAAACTGGGTTTCCCGGACAAATTCTAAATTAAAACTTAAGAATTATAGTTTGCAACAGAAAAATTCTGTAGACACGATCCTTCAGTTGTTTTAGGTTTGCTCTCGCTACCAATTGTTTATAAGCATATGTTAGAACGTTCTTTACTACTGAGACAACTATAACAGCTGACATGTGTTACACTTATAGTTATGAAGGTGAGGCTTGCACTTCACCGTAACACAGTGACAAATAATTAGTATTCGTTTCGACAATAATTTAACGCATGATGGTTAAACTCGTCGATAAAAAGAAAATGTCAAGGTAATTTCTGTGACAAGTAATGTGATCAGCCACGGATCGAAGCATATTTTCCAATCAAGTTCATTAGAAAAGTATCCGTATTGAGATCATCAGAAGACACACACGCTTTACCTTGAATCAAATAGCTAATTAAAGTCTGCGTTTAACGAACGTACAGTGTAATATGAGGGAAAAAGCATTTAATGACACACTGCTTGTAATCGTTATTAATCAATTGGTCGAGCGTTTATTGATAGAGATGTTCAAAGCGCAAAGACATGTACTGTAACACAATTATGGCAACGATTAATTTTTATTTGTATGTCTTTGCTAAAATATTCATAAAAAAGACTTTCCCCATTGAGCAACAATGGTCCACCGTTCTAGTGTTTATATTGGCCATATAATTTATAAACTATGCAATTTACTGTAGTTGTTCATGACAAATCGATAAAAAAACAGCTGTCTAAACGAAATAAAACGAGAATAAAGATCAACAAGGCAAAGGCAACGTTCATAGGACGCATCCCACGACACACCTAAACCACCACACCAGCTAATAATATTATTATTGTGTAACAACAAAAAGTGCACGGGCACATAACATTTATTTCCTGTAAAAGATTACCCTCTGCTAATGCAATTCCATGGACAAATACATTGAATATTGCAAGACTAAATCATTTATTTGGTAGAAATTATAACGAGGAAAGGTGTTCGGTTTAAAACATTGTGTTATTGTGTGTGTTTTTGAAAGTCGTCTAGCACGGCTGAATTAAACATGGTGCAAACTTGAGTTTAGCCTGGTTCGTGTAATTTAACAATGTTTAACAGATGCACGTAAGCACCGGCTTTAAACAATCATGTTTTTAAATATACATGATGCTCACGTTAAAATGTGTTGGCCGTATGCAACATGGCCCTATAGATAATAACAGTGAAAGCTTCAATAACATAATATAATATAACAAGAATATATAACATACCAAGAATATATTGCCACGACGAAAAATTTAATTTAAGAAATTAAAATGTTATCATTATTATTATTATTATTATCATTATCAGCAGTAGAAGTAGTATTTAGAAGAAAAATTGTTTACCTCCTAATGTAATTACTTAAAGTTACATATTGCCATTATTATCCTAATAAGAAATAAGAAAGTTTGGTCCATTGCCTATCAACTTGAAATTACAACTTAAAGACACTGTTAAAGACGAACAGATTATTAAAATACGTGTTTCTTTCACATTTGTCATCGGAAAATATTTATAAAAGGATTGAAAGAAATAGCCTATTGCTTCCAGGGTAAAGTCCTTACAACTGTATCTTGTTAACAAATAAGTGACCAAAAAATTGATATTATAAAGAGTTATTAAACGATTACTCCAACAAATTGCAGTCGTAAATATTTAATATGTTTTTCATATATCTAATAGTTTTTGACACGATAATGTAGTAAATGTTATAAAGTATTGGTAACAACGAACATTGAATACAAATATTGACATCATACGTAGACCGACGACATTATCGTTTCAGAAATTGATATTATAGATGTATCTTTCTGAAGGTCAACTCAAGTCATTTGTTTATTGCTACCGATATTAAATGAAATATATAATAATCTTAAGTATCAAATATAAATTTTCTCGAAAGCTAATATCTTGTATTATGTGCTACCAGAGGGAACATCGTGTATTTAAACCTACCACAACTTTACTTCTTATTAATAGATATTGATAGAATTGGTTTTGCTTATACATATATATATTTCTCAAACGATATTTATATTTATCTTACCTTAAAGTGATGTTCTAATATAAAACTTTCTTTATTGGATGCAATATTATTAATTATTCTTCGTTTTTTCTTAAAGATCGTTTTCAGAGTAAAAGCATCCATATCCCGAAAAAGTCCTTCCTATTTTCTCAATTCGCATAAGTGTTATCTTTCTTGCAAACTCGAAAGTTTTTTTTTTTTAAATTATATTCCATCAAGCGCCTGATTACTTTAAGTCAGCTACATTTGTTTTTTTACATTTAATATTACAATATATCTGGATTTCAACTGTATTGTTTTATTTAATTTGTTTATTCCTGAACAATTAGTAGTATGAGATATAAAGGTCAATATACATTCCTTAGGCAGATACTAATTCAATTTTGACACATACATATTTGCAAAACCTACTTAAGACTGGGACAGCATCTGGTCAAATACAGGTTTGACAGCTGTGTTATAATCAAGCAGAAATTAGTATTGTTCTCATAAACACATGCTAGCATTCAAATGAATTTCTTCCTGGGACCTTAAAAGCATTACTTTACTTGCAATTTAATGAAATGATCTATTTATTTCCATTAGATTAGAGATAGCTTAATTGTTTTATTCAGTCTTTTAACAAGAGACAATCTTGCATGTAATGTATTTATAAAGATGTTAAATAACAAACCTTAATGGGAACGTAGACGTGTTTCATTCTATTTTACTTAAGTTAAGATGTTCTTTTCTAATTCATTCTTTGCTTCATCGTGCGTAAAGGCGTTAATTGATAAAAATCGCATAAGTATACAATTAAAAGGCCAAACAAAACTAGTTTGTGTCTCAAAATATAAACATGTTATATCAGAGAATAGTAGGTTTGTTATATACAAACAATATAACAACGTCGATGTGGAAACAAAATAGTTCTGTCGTAAATACATCTTACATAAATTACAAATTATAAAAAATAAAGGTTTATACCATATTATGCACATTTTGTAAAAATATTTTAATACAGATTCAGAATTATACAAAATACGTGGAATTTAATGTTTCAATATTATTCATTTAAATGTGACTATACAATGTAATAAGTAATGTAACAGGTATTGAGAAAATCACAAATAAACCTGAAGTGCGATTTAGTTGATGTTAATTTATTATCAGATAAGGAAGGTTTTTATGCATTACTTATAAACTGAATTCGGTTCTTGTGCTATCTGACATAAAACTATTCATATAGGTCTCAGGTTTTTCATAATCGACGTGATACGTTGAAAGTATTATGGGTAGTTACCAAAATGGATATTCATATACAGAAAATGCTTATCACTTGTTTGATCAGCCTCAAGTACACATATGTGACAGATATGCTTTTAACTAAGGTGATACATTGCTATTACCTGCCTAATATAGTACAAGATACAACCATTAAGCTGTATCGATTTCCATTTAAAAACTCATCAATCGTTTGATTATTAGTGAAACACACTTATCATTATTCCATTTTTCTCATATAAAAAAACGATGGAGAGTAGTTACTTAATGGCATATCAAAGATATTTTCCCAGAAGACGTAGAAAAAGTATTTTGGTCAGTCATGATACAAATTGAGTACAATAATCTAACTGTTTTAGAGTGCGTGAACTATTTCCCAATGAGAATTCGAAAGGATTTTATTAATAAAGACTGATTTTGAAAAATATAAATACTTTCAATAATGCTATTTGCGTAAAGAGTAATCAATAACAAAATTATAATAAAGTTCTGATTTCTTTGAGTAAGAGCTAATATTTAATTTCGAGAAAACTAAAATGATTTCATTATTGTCATCGCTTGTCTGTTTAATTCAAATACTAAAGAAATTAGAGTTGTAAAGTGATATGCCTGATATGCACTGAACATGTAAATAAGATATACAAAATAAGATGAAAGATGTCAAGATCATTCTATTTATTCAAGAGACTAATGATATTTCATACTGGAAATCACGTGCAAAACTCTATATTTTTTGGAATACTGATTACTTAGTATGTCCTTCGCAAGTAGTATACGTGTATGCGAAAAATTTCTTTGATAGTTTTTTATTTATTTGATTTTTTAAAAATTTTTATCAATATTTTCAACAACAAAAAATTAATAAGTGACAAAAATTCCTTAACGTAACATAATGTTTTTATTATAATCAAGTATTCCTTATTTCCTATCGCCAGTATTGAAATCAATAAACTAAAAACAACATTTCCAAAAAATGTTACCTAGAAAAGGGAGTTTAAATAAGAAAATTGTACAAACATACATACATTACCAAAAGGGACTAAACTCCAAAATTATAGCTTTCAGTATAACTCTTCCTGTCAGCAAGTATTTCAAGTTTCACATTGATACATTTTAATGATTAAGTTTTACATTATTTATATCAACAACGAGTAAGATTTCAACGACATAAACAAAGACGATGTCTGTGTGAGCAAAATACGACGAGCTAAAATTTGTAAAAAATGTATAATTAGCATAATATCGCTCTGTCTTTGATGCATATCTTTAAAAGCTTTTACCTAAAACTTATATGCGGGTATGCTTTTAAAACGGCTCAATTTATTAAACAAATCATACATCTTTAAATATAGGCTATAAACGTTATCACAAATGCCAAAACTAACTGATATTGCCAAGAAATATGTCAATGATGGATTAATACGTTGAAAGCATGCATATGTATTGCATGCAGGATTTGAATTAATAAGCTTTATCAGTTGGTATACTATTAAAGCGAAATATGTTTTTATAAACTGTGTCGGTTTGTGATCTTTTAATCCTACATAAAAACAAAAAAAAAACATCTAAAATATTTTTGTGAATGGTTATTCGTCAAACATTTTCCAAATGAAATTATCAATAAATCAGATATAAGAACTTATATCTAGTACATTATTTATAACTGACTTATATTTTCCTCTCATTAAAGTTAGTTGCTTCATTTAGAATTTCTTTTTTTCTCTATTTTTCTCTTGTAAAATTTCTCGACTAAAGCGAAAAAATGCACATTATATCAATCACTCTCAATGCAACATGATTGTCAAATTAACACTGTAGTAGGCAATGTCACCTGTATGAGAAAGACGCATGCTAACATTAAATGATCCATGTCAGCAACATGTTCAGGTAATCACAAACTATGTTTTATTTTCGAATACGTTATTCGTGAAATCCGTTGGTTTAATTAACGTCCTGTGTCAACTGCCAGCTCTACAAAATATTACGAAAAACATCATTGTTCGCTAATATTGTAATGTGCGTAATGTTAATAACGGAAAGAAAAACAGTTTGAAAGTGCAATACCTTGTTATTGAAAATCTGTATAAAAGACATTATTCATTATTTTACAGAACTTAAAAATAAACAGATAGCTGTTGTATTCTTTGCGGGTACAATTCAGCTTTTTGCTTTTTTTTTGCAACAACAGGAAGGGTTCTAACGTAATTCTGATCTAAAAGTAGTAACGTTCGTTTTTTAAATCTGCAAGTTAATGACTATCAGCTTGAGTAATATATGTTGTCAACGTTTGCTTGGTCCTTCTCCCTTCTTTTTATGTATAAGTAGAAAATTTATGAACGCAAATCATTGAAAGTGTCTTATTATATTCCTCACTATACATTAAATGTCAACCACGGTTATCATTTCATAATATATCTAGACCAAGGTCAGTAACAAATGAAATAATCCCAAGAGACACGCTTAAATTTGAAATAAATACTTATTTATCAACTGAAATGTATATTAACTCATCATTTCAAATATACAGTTATCAATTATACAGTATAACTGTATATTATCAGTGTTTTCAAGGTATTAACATAAGTACTGAGTGGTATTTAACCAGGTCGCATGTTCACATACTGTTTCCGTACTTTAACATGCCTGTCGGTATTTCATTTGATGCAAATAGCTTACTACATTGATATTAATTCAGATAAAACGTGCATGTGCACAAAATGTAATTTGTTGTCAACGAAGGTCAATGTAATTATAAAAGACGTATATGTTGAAAAGTGCAATTATGTGAAAATCATTGCGTGTTAGTTAACAAAGTGAAAAATAAGATATGTGGTCATTGTTGAAACAACAAGCGCTCATTTGTAACCATTGTGTTAACATGCGCGTCCATTAGAAGTCGTTAACTGCGCTAATATGTATAAAAGCACGCACGGGGTTTTTTAACCTGTAGATGGCAATATTTTAAACAGGCTAACATTTGTGCTAAAAACGTCCGGAACCGAATTTAATATTTTTGAAAATCGTGTTATACACAAGTTGAAAGCAAATATACATATGTCAATACGGCAGTGAACAGAGATATATTTTTTCTATCGAAATTAATTGCTATGTCTTGAGCACAATGGGCTTAAGTATTCTGCTGACAAAACAAAATAACCACATATTTTCAATTAAGGCGTAAAATATGCACGGTAACACTATTTAACATATTTGTTTGGACTGGTATAAATACACTTAGGATTTGCAGACTTCAGTCACACTTAGGCAGCGTATCAATTCAGATAGAAAACAAATTGCAAATAAGGCATCGTGTTCTCCCAGTGGTCTATAAACACAGTGATCTATGTTCCTCAATTGTACATTGTGAGATATATTTGACAAGCAAATCTGTTTCGTTAATATCGATTGTTAATATTCTTGAGCGAATGCTTCAGACCTTAGGTAAAAACTTAGCAAGCATTATAAAATTGTATTTAAAAAAGCCTCAAAGCCATATGAAATATACTTTCTAAAATGTTTAAGACGTATTATATATTTTAAAGTGACGGTACACATCTATATATCCGCTGCAAAAAATATAATTTGAATTCTTGATTTTTTAATACAAAATATAATTATACAAAAAATGTTTGTTTGAAAACAATAATTATGGTAGTATATTGCTTAAAAGCAAATGACGCATGCAATACATCTGATATGTTATAAGAGTTATTGGCTATAAAACATAACTCTGCCCTAAAGATAAAACGACTCTTTTATAAATTGAACGTTACATGTAATTCAAATGGATATTTATAAATAAAAATTCCTGGGGCAACTTGTTTATGCGACGAAAATAAGAAAATAATCTATCGCAAAACTTATTTTGAATTTACATGTCATTTTTTTCAAATATAGTTTAACTATCTATTTACCCTTTAATTGGCATAATGTCACTTTAAGCAGACAGAATCCATATAAATAAAATCCATTCATAATAATGTAACATAGTCGATATGATATGAATGTTTTTGACGAGTAACTTGTCACAATTTGCACACCACCAACAATATTTCTAAATATTGACATCATTATTTAATACCACGAAAGAAGCTTTTTGAAGGATTCTTAATGCGAGACTACATTTTATATTTACTTTTTTCTATTCCATACTTAAATGAAATGCAATGGCATTTTTTCCTTTTCATTTAGAACAGTGCATTCACCTGAAACATTTCAAGGAATTCGCATACAAATATTATGAAGGAAATAGCTCGAGCTACCTTTATGGCTTCTTGTTGTTATACATTTAGTTTGTTTGTAACATATATTGTTCTAAAAAAAGTCACTGCTAAGGCCAAATTTAACGCTTATACAATCTGCACTGGTCGTTTTGATAAATAATAGAAATTCATCACATAAACCACGGCGCGGGAGTTTAATAAAGAGATTAAATAAATTCGATAAAATTATTGTAGTGTAATAACACTTTGACATGACTTCATTTGCGTTATATAGAAACATAGCGTTAAAGCGCGCTTATGTTCGCGTTACACTGTAAGCGCGTCAATGACAAATTACTATTTTTATTCATATAATGTTATAATAGAATATTATATTCGTGTAGATTCAATACTAATTTTATGAACTCGTTAAATTAAACAATATTACGCTCGCCAGAGGCTCGCATAATATGATTTATTCCACTCGTTCAATAAATTTAGTATTAAACCTACACTCATTCAATATCCTATATTTATTATATGAACAAAATGAAACCTTGCAAGTTTTACGATATTTCTTTGGAATCTTTTTCCACTTGCATTTAATGTTTAATAAAAATTTGGAAGAAGGAAATATTACTTAAAGTTTGTTTATAAGTTAACCATACGACAAACCAAAAATGTCTGTCCTGTTTTTTAATAAATGAATTATTTTATGTATTATTATTTTTGTTCTTTTTATTATAATACTGCATGTTTGTTTCATCATTTTCGATTGGATAAAAGTGACGTTGACAACAGTTGTAAATTGTATTCCCAGTTGTTGTTCATTTACGATTTTATTTATATCGTATCTTATTAAGGCAGTTTGTACTACAAAGCTTAATCGCAGGTTGTATGGCAGGGCCATATTACCTGCCGAAATCCTTAACTAATACTCTAAATGCATCACCAGGTTTTGCTTTCATTGAAATGCTCATATATATTTGCAGGATAAAGTAAAAAATCAGTATCAAATGCTCCTCTGCCATTTGAAATAAGCATGAAATATTTCATTCGAATCTTTTGCGTGTCCGATTGCTTTTGACGCTTCATATGCTTTTACATTCCGACAATTGTGATGCATGCGTCTGCAATAAATACATTAGAGGGATTAAATGCACCATACCAATACAATGATATTTAACATAGCAAGCAAAAAAGATAAGGCGAAAATTGCATTTGTCTGCCTAACTTAATCTATCTATGTCTGACTATGCCTTTTAAATATTTGCAAATCTTCCTTGTAATAACGTAACATTTTTTAGGCGTATGCTAAGGCCAAGTATAGATATATAATAGCAGAATAAAACTACATAATTTAAACTTTGCATAATCTAGGAATATGATAACAGGAACATTCTAAGTTATTTAAATGGCGAGGACAGATAATTCATAATCAGAGTATTATTGCCTTATATGTTGTCTTTCTAATTTCTTTCTTTCTGTTTAGTTTTCTTTCTTTCTTTATTTATTTATATTTATTTATTTATTCAACTTATTTATTTATTTATTTATTTATTTATTTAATGTTATATATTTGCGTTTCCTTAAAAGATGAGAAAAATGGTTTGTTGGATTTTTTTTAAAAAAGAGATATTTGAATAACAATTAATAATTTTAAGGTGGTAATTCAACCATTGCATTAGAGATATAATTTATTGTAAACCAATAAGACATTCCAATGTTCAACATCACTACAAACCATCGAGTTATCGAAAACCTGTTTTATTTATCCAAACAATTCCGCCGCTGTTACTTAGACATATCATGAGTAAAACAAAACAATGTCTTGTCAAACTTTGTAATAAAATATCAAGCGATTTATAAAAATGTTATTGGGATTATTATCAGAATGTAACAGATATGATATTTTAATGCATGTTTCTACAAAGATATTATATGACCCCATGCATCAATTATTTTAAATGGAGGAGTGACATGTTTTATTTCTTATGTCGATTGTGTGCGACAGAACACAATATTTCTCTCAAGGAATAAAACGTTTCACTAACATTTCATCTGATAACACTGCATTATCATTACAATCAATTATTGTTTTCCAGAAATTTTCTCTCATTTAAATAAAACATGCAGCATCGTTAATAACGTGATCAAATATTTTCAAACATTGAGCACATGTTTAACATAAGGATTAAATAGGAAAATAAATGAAGATAGTTTAATTGCAACAACATACTTCAAGACCCAGGAGTGCACTCAGAAACACATGATTTTAGTCAATGCCCTACAGGTTTCGTTTCTTCTGATCAGGTTAAGAATTTATGTTTATCTTGCCTTTTTATTATGACAAAAAATGAAATGGCTGGACATTTTGTCATTCTTAAGGGAGATAAATATCGTAATAATCGGATACTATTAGGCAATTTGAAAACAATAATCAAGATATAAACATAAATTTAAATATCGAACAATAAATCAATAACTGTTTGTTGGAATTGATAAAGAATTTCGTATTTATCAGTGATTTTAGAAAGCCTACTTTCAATACTGAAAACTGAGCATTGCAATGTTTTGTGTTAATGTTTGGTTAAGAATTTAAACATAAGCGGTATAGTTTTTTATAAATCACCCTCTTTGCTTTCGCAAATATGGTTCTAGTATAAAACAAATATTAAATATAATCAATAAATACCCTTGTAACATACGTATGTAGACGTTAAATGAAACGTTTTTTTTTTGCTATTTTTGACAACATCAATCGCAGCTTACTTGTTTTATTTTTCGTAGGATAGTTGATGTGGCATGAATGTATTCATGAGTGTATTAAAACGCCGTCCGATCAAATTTTAAACTCTTATCAATCTTAATGGATTCAAAATAAATGCAAACTTAGAAGAATGACATTTAATAATACTTTGATTAAAACATCTAAGTCATTGTCATATTTTATACAACAGACTAATTGACATCTCCCGAACCGGTTCGGTTGTGATGTAAATTACCCTTTAATTAACATATGTCCAAATTGACTGTAACTGAATCAAAAATATTAAAATATTTCGATAATTAATATGAGAGGGACGATTTTTTCCCTTCCTTTTGGTCTTAAAAAATTTATGTTTTGGTTTTATTTAAATTTACAAAAAAACCCTCATATTACTTTGAAATGAGAAAGTTAATATAAATGGCATACATAGCATGGACTTTTTTTTCAACATGGGTTTATGTCTGAATATTCTGTCTCCAATTTTTTTTTTTAAAATTTTAATAATTAATCTTTTGATTGTTGTAAACATAATAATTTTTTATTAAAAATGCAATTTAAATAAAATTGATTTAAAAAACACTCCCTTTTAACCCAAATTGCACTTCCCTATTTTTTCAATTTGGAAACCATAGAAATTTTTAAAAGTAAAGGGAAAAAAAAAACCCCACTAAAAAAAAACAACAAAAAAACAACAAATACAACAACAGCAAAAATCTTTTCGTTTGCTCGGGCAGTTAAATTCCTTTTGAAGTAAGAATTTTAACGCAAATCAAATTTTTGAAAGAAAAAAATTTCGGGAAAACTCATTATTTTCATTATTTACATAAAAAACCATGTCTGTAACAATTGCAAAGTTTTCCCCCCCCCCCCCCAAAATAAGTATAAAATAAAAATTGCTTAAAAGAAATATTTTCCAAAAAAAATTAAATTTTTTTTCATATTTGGGAAGATTAAAAGGGGAAAAAAATTTTATTTTTTTTTAAAACGAATTGGAAAAATTTATGGGAAAAAAATTTTTGAAAGATTCTTAAAATTTCTGGGCGTTCCTCCGGGCCAAATTTTTTCTAGCTTTCCGTTTTAATTTAAAGGCCCAAACATTTTAAAAAAGGGGGAAAATTTTTGTTTTTGGGGGGGGAAATTTTTTTTTACCCTTTTTTTTTCGTCTTTTTTAAAAAAATTTTTTTTTTGTCAAAAAAGCATTTTTTAACCCAAAGGGACGTTAGATGTGTAAGCTTTTGAATTTTAAAAAAATTTTAAAAACCATTTTTAAAAATTTTTAGCCAAAAAAAAAATTTTTTTTTCTATGTTTTTTTTAAGGGTTTTTAAAATAACTGTTTAAAAAAAAATTTAAAAAAAAAAAAAGGGGAATTTGCTAATTATAAATTTTTCTTTATTTTTTTAAAGAGGGGAAACCGGGTATTTTCCCCGTTTTAGGGCATTCCACTATATTTTTAAAGTATTTTTAAAACCTTTCAGTTTTTTTGGAAAAAATTATAAAGGGTAAAGGATTTTTTAATTTTTAAAATTAAAAAAAAAATATTTTTTACCTTTTGGGAATAGTTTTAAAAAATTAATGTGTTCAAAGGGTGGAAACAAAAAAATGTTTAATATAAAAATAAATAACCAAAAAAAAACTTCAAAAATTTTAAAAATTTTAAAAAATTTAATGGTTTTTTTAGTTTTAAATTTTGTTTAAAATTCAATTTTTTTTCAACTTTTCTATTTTTTGAAATTTTTTTGGGGGGACAATTTTTTTAATTTTTTTGTTTGAATTTAGGGGGGCTCTTTTTAAATTTTCCCGGGCTATGTTTTTGGGTTTTTTTTAAAAAACGTATTTGAAAATTTTTTAAAAAAGAAAACCCCAAAAAAATACAAAAACCCCCCTTTTTTCCGGGGGGGAAATTTTTATATTTCAAAAATCGGGAAAAAAAACCCAAATCATATTTTTTTTTCCAAAAAATTTGACAAATTTAGTCACCCAATTTTTCGTTATAAAGGAAAAAAAATTTGATTTTTTTTTAAAATTTTTTTGTTTTAAAATTTAAATTTCACCCTTGGGTAAAAAAAAAAACCCCCCCAAATTTTTAATTTTTTCATTATTAATTTTCCCCCCTTTTGGAAAATTTATTCTTTAAAATATATTCCCTTTTTTTCAATTTATTTTTAAAAGCCAGGGGAAAATTTTGGGGGGCCCCGAAAGTAAAAAAAAAAACAAACCTTTCTTTAATTCCCTTAAAAAACAAAATTTAAAAACATTTTTTGCAATAAGTTTTTTACATAATTTAAAGATTTCTTATTTTTTTCATGTCAAAACTAGAAAACCCTTTAATTGGGTTTGCGGGGGGGACTTTTTCGGAAAAACCCAAAAAAATTTTTTGGGAATATAAAAAGGGATCTTCCCCGGGGAATTTTTTGGTTTGCCCCTTTCAGGGGGAAAAAAAACCAAAAAAGGCAGTAGAATTTTGTTAAATAAAAAGCTCGTTTTAAAAAAAAATGTAAACTTTTTAAAATTTGGGGGGAGTCTAAAAAAACTTAAAAAATTTGGGGCCGGGGTAAATGTTTTTTTTTTGAATTTTTTCCAAAACGGTATTTAAACCCCCCTTTTCCATGTTTTTTAACTTAAAATATATTTACGGGATAAAAAAGGAAAAAATTAAAGGAGATTTAAAAAACCTTAAAAAAACCCTTTTAAAAATTAAAACACTTAAAATTATCCCGGGAATTTGGGGGACATTTAAAAAAAAATTGGGAAAGATTTTTTGGGGCAAGGGGTTAAAAAGACAAAATTTTTTACATTTGGAATTTTAAAATTGGGAAAAAACCCTAGTTTCTATTGGGTATTTTTCCAAAAACCCCAAAATTCCCAAACGGAAAAAAAAAGTGGGGAAAAAAGCTAATTTTTCCCCCAAAGGGGTTTTTTTTTCCCCAATTTTTGGGGAAAAAAAATTTAGAGAAAGGGGGTTAATATTTTTTTTGGGAATTTTCATTTATTTTGGCCCTTGGGCCCCCCATTTAAAAAGAAAAAAATGAATTAAAAGCCCCTTGGGGCCCATCATGTCCAAAAAAAAAAATTTCCCCCGGAAAGGGGCCCTTTTAAAAAGAGGTTTTAAAAAAACCAAAAAAATCCCTTGAAAAAATAGTTAATCGTGATTTGTTTTTTTGAAAAATTTTAATTTTTGGGATTTTTTTCAATTTTTCGGTTTTACATTACATATGGGAAAAATTTTTTAAAATTGAAAAATTTTAAAAAGTGTTTTTCATTCCCAAAATTGGGGATTTTAATTTGTGAAATTAAAAAATTTTTCCCAACTTTAAATTTAAGGGGCTAAATTTTTTCTGGGGGGAAAAATAAACCAAAAAAAGATTTTTAAAAAAAAAAAATTAATTTTTTTTCTTTAATTTTTACATTCTGCCGGGAAAGCCTTTTAAAAAATGGGAAAAAATTTTTTAGGGAAGGGGGCATGTTTCTTCCCTTTTATTTTTTAAAAAAAAATTTTAGAAATCATTAAAAAAAAATGTTTTTTTTTACCAAAACAAAACTTTAAGGGATCTTAAATAAAAATTTTTTTTAAAAGGTTTGGGGGGCGTTCCCAAAAATGGGGTGCTTGTGTGTTTTCTTTTTGGGGTAATTTTTTAAATTTTAAATTTTTTTTTTTCCAATTTTTTTTTCCCAGGGCTCTTTTTTAAAAAAATTTAAGGGGGAAAAGATTTAAATTTAAAAGTAAGGAAAAAATTGGGGCTTATTTTCGTTTTAAAAAAAAAACTTTTTAAAAAAAATGACAAAAAATAGATTTCAAATTAAAAAAAAAACAATCTAATGGGTTTTTTATTTTTGGAAAAAAACCCATTTTCTGTTGAAAAAATTTAAAAAAAAAAAAACCTTTTGAACAAAAGGGGAAATTTCAAATTTTCAAGGGGTGAAAATTTTAAATTAAAAAACTTTTCTTTACGAACTTTTAAATGGGTAAAAAACTTTCAAAGGGTTTTGGGGGTTTTTAAAAAGTTTTTTAATGGTTTATTTCAATTTTAAAAGTATTATTAAATTTTGACCCCTTTGTTTTAAAAAAATTTCACTGGGTTTTTTTGCTAGTTTCTTGGGAAAAAAAAATTTTCGGGGGTCCCTCATGGGGGATTTAAAAAGCCGGCTAACTTCCGATAACCTTTCTCAAGGTTTCAAAAAGTTTGGATATTTAGCTACAAAGGCTACAAAAAATGGAACGTGTAACAAAATAACGACTATTAAAATTTTTTCGGGTTTTTAAAAAAGCCGGGAAAAAAATGAATTAATAATATTATGCCAATCTGACAAAAACTTCAAAAAACTGCCAATGCGGAAAGGGCAAATTTTTTTTTTTAAAAAATTTTTTGTGGATGAAAATACTTTAAATAATCATTTAATATTTAAAATAAGGAAAAACTTATTATTTTGTAATGTTTTAAAATTGTAAAAATATTTTTTATATGTCAAAAAAACATTTGAACCTTTTTTTTAAGGGCAAAAAATTATTTCATTTTAATTAGGAAAAATTGGCTTTCAAAAAACATTTTCCCTAAGCTGGGGTTTTCCCCCGGGCAAGTTCTTAAATTTTAAAAATATAAATTTTTCAACAGGGCAGATTTCACCTGCTTCAGACACGATCATTCTGTTTCTTCAGGTTTGGCTCGCTCCCAAACGTTTATAAACATTAAATAAAACATTCTTTTTTTGAAAACAAATTAAAAATGCCCTGGTTTTCACTTCAGTTATAACTGAAGGCTTAATTCAAAACCCTAACCCGTTTACAAATAATTTAAAATTTGTTTCGACAATAAATTTTAAAGCATTTATGGTTAAACTTGATAAAAAAAAAAGGGCAAAGGGAATTTCTGTGTAAATAAATGTGATCACCCCGGAAACTAAGGGATATTTTCCAAAACAAATTCCCTTAAAAGGTATCCTATTGAGTCACCAGAAGACACACACGCTTTACCTTGAATCAAAAATTTCTGATTAAAGTCTGCGTTTAACGAAAAGTACAGTTTTAAAATGAGGGAAAAAAATTTTAAAGGAAATCACCCTTGTAAACGTTATAAATCCCAATTTGGGCGAGTGTTTTTGATAGAGAGGGTTTAAAGGCCCAAAAAATTTGCAACCCAAAAAAAGTATGGAAAGATATTTTTAAATTTGGGAAAACGTTGCTTTAAAAAATTATAAAAAACTTTTTTCCCTTTAGCAACAATGATCTTTTCCTTCTATGGGGTTTTTTTAAAGTTTTTTATGGGTTTAAAAAATGTTTTTACTGTAGTTGTTCGACCCTTGATACAAAAGCTGTCTAAAAGAAGCTAATAAAGTCTTTTTTGTAGGGAAAAAAAAGTTCGGGGCCCGGTTTTTATACTGAAATTTTTGGGTTTACGCAAAAAATATTGCCGTTCTTCGGGCCAAAGGGAATTTACATGGGAAAAAATACGTTGGATAAGCAAAGCTAAAAAAATTTTTCTGGGTTTGAAAAAAACGGTTAAGGCCCTTTTTCTAAACTTTTGTTTTTTTAAAATCGTCTTGCAAGGGTGAAAAATTTTTAAAAATTTTTTCAAACTTTTATTCTAGCCATAAATTTGTGGGATTTAAAAAATGTTTAAACCCGATGCTACTGAAAAATGCACGTAAGCAACCCACTTAAAAAGGCCAAAGATTTTTTAAAAAATATGGAGTTTTGTAATAAATGGGGTTAAACGTATGCAAAATCTCCCCATAGATAATGGGCAGTGACCCCTTTAATTAAAAACTTATTAAAATTAAAAGTATTTCACGGCAAAAATTTAATTCTAGAAAACAAATTGGGGTTTTTTTTAATGAGTGATTTATTTTGCCCATTGAAAGGGTGATGATTTTTATTATTTAATTATTATTTTATTATTATTATTAAATTAATTTTTATTAATTTTAAATTAAAAAAAAAACATTTTCCTCCATATGCAATAAAACCCTTAAAAGTTTCATATTGGGCCCTTTTTATCCTAGTAATAAAAAAATAAAAATTTTTTTAATTTTGGGTATCAATCTGAAAATTTCCAAAATTAAACACTGTTTAAAAACCCAAAATATTTTTAAAATACGTGTTTTTCTTTCCCAAATTTTTCATCAGAAAATATTTTCAAAAAAGGGTTGAATAAAATAGCCCATTTCTTTTCCGGTAAAGTTGTTTTTCAAAACTGTATCTTTAACCCAAAAAGAACAAAAAAAATTTATATTTTTAAAAAATTATTAAAGACTCCCCAAAAAATTGCAAATTTAAAAAAATATTTAAAATGTTTTTTTATATAAATTTTGTGTTTGGGCACGGTTAAAAGTGTTTGGGTTTCAAACATTGGAAACCAAAAAATCGGGATCCTCGTGGCCCAAAAACATTATCGTTTTAAAAATTGATATTATAAGGGTGTATTTTTCTGAAAGTCAACTCAAAAACATTTTTTTATTTGCTACAAAAATTTAAAAGAAATTTTAAAACTTAAAATATTTAAAAATAAAATTTTTTCAAAAAGGGGTAAATTTTTGTATTTTTGGCCCCGGGGGGGAACATTGGGATATAAAAAAAACCACAAATTTTTTTCTTTTTAAAAATTTATTGAATTGGTTTTGGGAAAATAATTAATTAAAACTTTGGAAAAAAAAAAAAAATTTTATAAATTATCTTTCCCCAAAATGATGTTCTAATATAAAACTTTCTTTATTGGGTGCAATGTTTTCAATTTGGCTTCGTTTTCGTTTAAAAATATCGTTAAAAAATAACTATTTCAGAGTAAGAACATCCATATCCGACATTGTTCCCGAATAAATCATTCCTATTTTCTCAATTCGCATAGTGTTATCTTTCTTGCATACTCGAGAGGTTTTTTAAATTATATTCCACCAAGCGCCTTATTACTGTAAGTCGGCTACATTTGTTTTTTACATTTATTTTTACAATGCATCTGGATTTCAACTGTATTGTTCGTGAACAATTAGTAGTATGAGATATTAAGGTCAATATACATTCCTTAGGCAGATACTAATTCAATTTTGAAACATAGATGTTTGCAAAACCTACTTAAGACTGGGGCAGCATCTGGTCAAATACAGGTTTAACAGCTGTGTTATCATCAAACAGAAATTAGTATTGTTCTCATAAACACATGCTAGCATTCAAATGACTTTCTTCCTGGGACCTTAAAAGCATTTCTTTATTTGCAATGTAATAAATTGAGCTATTTATTTCCATTAGATTAGAGATAGCTTAATTGTTTTATTCAGTCTTTAACAAGGGAAATCTTGCATGTAATGTATTTATAGATGTTAAATAACAAACCTTAATGGGGCCGTAGACGTGTTTCATTCTATTTTACTTAAGTTAAGATGTTATTTTCTAATTCATTCTTTGCTTCATCATGCATCAAGGTTTTAATTGATAACAAAATCGCATAAGTAAACAATTACAAGGCCAAACAAAACTAGTTTGTATCCTAAAATATAAACATGTGTATATTTGAGAATAGTGTGTTTGTTATTATATACAAGCAATATAACAACGTCGATGTGGAAACAATATAGTTCTATCGTATTTACATCTTACATAAATTATTTAATAAAAATAAAGCTTTATACCCTATAATGCACATTTTGTAATTATTAATACTTTAATACAGATTCAGAATTATACAAATATGTATGACAGATATGCTTTTAACTAAGGTGATACATTGCTATTACCTGCCTAATATAGTACAAGATACAGCCATTAAGCTGTATCGATTTCCATTTAAAAACTCATCAATCATTTAATTATTAGTGAAACAACTTATCATTATTCCATTTTTCTCATATAAAAAGAACGATGGAGAGTAGTTACTTAATGGCATATCAAAATATTTTCCCTGAAGACGTAGCAAAAGCATTTTGTTCAGCCATGAAACTTAAAACAAATTGCGTACAATGAACATAGTGTTTTCGAGTGCGTGGACTTTTCTTAATGACAATTCGAAAGAATTTTATTAATAAAGACTGATTTTGAAAAATAATACTTTTAATGATGCTATTTGCGTAAATAGTATTCAATAACAAAATTATAATAAAGTTCTGATTTCTTTGAGTAAGAGCTAATATTTAATTTCGAGAAAACTAAAATGATTTCATTATTGTCATCGCTTGTCTGTTTAATTCAAATACTAAAGAAATTAGAGTTGTAAAGTGATATGCCTGATATGCACTGAACATGTAAATAAGATATACAAAATAAGATGAAAGATGTCAATATCATTCTATTTATTCAAGAGACTAATGATATTTCCTACTAGATGATCACGTGCAAAACTCTATATTTTTTTGAATACTGATTTACTTAGTAATGTCCTTCGCAAGTAGTATATGTGGATGCGAAAATATGTCTTTTGATAGTTTTAATTGATTGTTTTTTTTTTTTTTTTTTTTTTTTTTTTTTTTTTATATTATTATTTGATTTTTTTATTTTTTTTATCAATATTTTCGGACAACCACAAAATCTAATAAGTGACAAAAATTCCTAAACAATGTTTTTACCATAATAATGCAAGATATTCTTCATTTCTGCGCAATTTTTTGAAAGAGAGCAGAGCAGCGAGCTTAAAACAACATTTACAAAAATTATGTCCTAGAAAGAATGTTTTAAAATTTAAGTAAATTTTACAAAAATACATTTAAATTATCAAAAAGATACGAAACTCCAAAATTATAGCTTTCCAAGTATTAGCTCTTCTTGTCAGCAATAAGTAATTTCAAGTTTCACATTGATAAATTCTTAAAATGAAATTAAGTTTTACATTATTTATATCAACAACGAGTAAGAATTTCAACGAACCATAAACAAAGACGATGTTGTGTGAGCAAAAATATCGACCGAGCTAAAATTATGTAAAAAATGTATAATTTAGCATACATATCGCCTCTGGGTCTTTTATGTATATTTTTTAAAATTCCTTGTTACCCTATAAGACTTATATTGCGTTGGTTATGCTGCTCCGATTATTTTTATAAATCTATAATATTTTAAAACGGCTCAATTTATTAAAACAAAAAATTAAATTTCCCTATACATCTTTAAATATAGGCTATTTACGTGTTAAACCTAACCCTGGATATGGGCGCGAAAGAAATATAATCCAAAATGGATGAGAGATAGTTCGTATGCATGCCACTTTGTATATGTATATTGCCAATATATATCAATATGATACAAAGGTTAAAGAGGAAGGATCTTCAAACACTAGTCATTATACCACAGTAAAATTTGGGGGCTGACACACAACTTTATACACTAGATACATTCAATTTTATTACGTCGGTAAAGCATGTTAAAAGTATTATTGAAATAGAATTAACGTGTTTGTTAAAAAGTATGTTTCCCCCTTTTATTGATTAGACATAAACCCCCAGGAAAAGCCCCAACTAGGTCAGCCAGTTAGACATCGCCTTATGTTTAGGGTATCAATAGTTTTCAATGTGTTCTTCAACAATATCTTCACTGATCATTCTTACTAAGTATGGTTGCTTGTTTTCCATTTCTTTTTTAGTTTACCATTCAATTTCCGACCGTTTGATCTTTCTAAGAATACCATTGGTTTATGAGAATCATAATTACCATATGACAGAAAATTAACGACAAACAAACACCAATTTATTAAACCAGGGATTTGGAATTAATAAGCTTTATACAGTTGGTATAGCTATTTAAAGCCGAAATATGTTTTTATTAAACTGTGTCGGTTTGTTATCTTTTTATCCTACATAAAAACCAACATTTCTAAAATGATTTTGTGAATGGTTAATTCGTCAACATTTTCCCAAATGAAATTATCAGTAAATCAGATATAAGAACTTTTATCTAGTACATCTTATTTATTACTGACTTATATTTTCCCTCTCATTAAGGTTAGTTGCTTCCTTTAGAATTTCTTTTTTTCTCTATTTTCTCTTGTAAAAATGTCTTCGACTAAAGCGAAAAAATGCACATTATATCAATCACTCTCAATGCAACATGAAATTGCTCAAATTAACACTGTAGTAGGCAATGTCACCTGTGAAAGACGCATGCTAACATTAAATGATCCATGTCAGCAACACTGTTCAGGTAATCACCAAACTATGTTTGTATTTTCGAATACATTATTCCGTTGAAAAACCGTTGGTTTTAATTAACGTCCTGTGTCAACTGCCAGCTCTACAAAATATAAACGAAAAAACATCCTTGTTCGTGACTAAAATTGTACATGTGCGTAATGTTAATAAGCGGAAATATAAAACAGTTTGAAAATGCAATACCTTGTTATTGGAAAATCTTGTATAAAAGACATTATTTCATTATTTTACAGAACTTAAAAAGAAACAGATAGCTGTTGTAATTCTTTGCTGCTGTACAATTCAGCTTTTTGCTTTTTTTTGCAACAACAGGAAGGGATTCCACCGTAATTCTGATTTAAAAAGTAGTAACGTTGGTTTTATTAAATCTGTGCAAATTAATCAGCTTGAGTAATATATGTCAACGTTTTGCTTGGTCTTTCTCCCTTCTTTTTAATGTTATAAGTAGAAAATTTATGAACGCAAAATCAATTGAAAGTGTCTAATTATATTCGTCACTATACATAAAAGTGTCAACCCACAGTTTAATCATTTCATAATATATCTAGACCAATGTCAACAACAAATGAAAAATCCCAAAGAGAACACGCCTTGAAAATTTGAAATAAATACTTATTATCAAGCCTTGAAATGTATGATTAAGTCTCATCATTTCAAATATACAGTTATCACATATACAGTATATAACTGTATAGTAATCAGTGATTTTTCAAAGTATCTTAACATAAGTTCTGAATAAGTATTTTAACCAGGTTCGCAATTGTTCACATGCTGTTTCCCGTACTTTAACATGCCTGTCGGTAATTTCGCTTGACGCAAATAGCTTTCTACATTGATATTAAGTCCAGATAAAACGTGCATGTGCACAAAATATAATATTTGGTTGTCAACGAAGGTCAATGTAATTATAAAAGAACAATATATGTTGAAGAGTCGCAATTATGTGAAAATTATTGCATGTTTAGTTAATAAAGTGAAAAATAAGATATGTTGTCATTGTTGAAACAACAAGCGCTCATTTTGTTACCATTGTGTTTAACATGTGCGTCCATTAGAAAGTCGTTAACTGCGCTAAAAATGTAAAATAGCACACACACGGGTTTGTTTTAAAACCTGTAGATGGCAGTATTTTAAACAGGCTAACATTCTGGTGCTAAAAACGTAGTCCGAAATCGAATTTGATATTTTTGAAATCGTGATTATATACAAGTTGAAAGCAAAATCAACATATGTACCATACGGCAGGTGAACTGAGGACATATTTTTTCTCCGAAAGTAATTGCTAATGTCTTGAAGCACAATGGGGCTTAAGATATTCTGCTGACTTCATCCTGAAGTAGTGCTACGTGACCCGATTATGTGTTCAAACCTTGGGAGCAAAAATTTCTTTCGTTTTGCAAGACTGATTATCATCTTTTACGAGTTCTAGTCTCTGTCGTGAAATAATCCCCTGAATATATCCTGTAAGAAAAACACTATTGCTGTGATCAAATTTTAAAGTTGGTGAGAGTCGCAAATATCGACCTTACTGTGAATGATCGATGTAAATCCCAACAACAATAAAGCAAGACCAAGAACCCCCTACCCCTCCCCCACCAAAAAAAAACAAGAAAAAAATGAAAAAGGAAAAACAGACAAACAACAAAAATAATCAAAGAACTAAAAAACAAAAACACAATCTAAAAAAACAAGATGAATGTCTGTCTTTAAATTCCGAATAAAGAATACAAAAATCACGAATAGTGTAAGTTATAAAATGGTTACGTGGATCGATTAAAGTTTATACTAGTGGTAACTGTACATTAATATAATCTTGAACATTTGGGTCAGAAAGAGGATAGGGTAATCCCAACACAGCTCTTTGGCGTGTTTCCGATACAACTGATTTGCCGCGAAGATCACTATCTATCACATGATGGATATTCTTTTTCTCTTCTCATGAGAAAGCGTTAAAAACCTAAGAACAACATCAAATAAAATAATTTAAACATTGCTGTTAAATTTTGCGTAAGCTAAATTCTGGAAACAAAGTGATCCCTCGGAAGCCATTAATCCTACAAAATAACATAGAATTGCAGACTCCGGTGTTGGATCTGGAGTCTTAGTACATGAGGGATAATGAATAATCAACACATCCTCACGCCCCCTAGCACTGGCTTTGAAGCCGTACTTCAATCTGCTCAAGCACTGGTTATAGTGTTGGCCAAAATGACTAAGACGGTTTCATGTTCCATAGATGAGAAAAAAGAATTTTATATTTGCAAAGATTGTCTGGTAGAAGAAGACCTAGGATCCCTCATCTATTCAGGCACATGGATACGTGTAGTCAGACGGAATCCGTACAATTCACAATGGGGAGAGGAGGAAATGATTTGAGGTCGGCGACCCTAAACACTTGGCAAACGGATGCCTCTTTTCATTTGGCCTTATTTGTCAAAAATTATTAATGCTTGGAGAACAAAATTCTTTTGGTTTTGATTTTTTAGATGACTTTTTCAAGCCTTATCAATATTTTTTTATTAAGAAGGAAAGATTGGATGGAATAATTACCTTTACAAATCGTCAAATTCTTTTGAATGTGTGAAGCTTTCTAGAGTATAAAAATTCCATAATGTATCACTGTAAACAAGTGTTTTTTTTAATATTTCATAAACTGAGTACGATCAAAAGCATTGGAATTTACTCAAAGATTGTTTTAAGGAACATTTAACCAGATCAAAGATATATATCGGCGGGAAGGATAAAATTATGTTCGGATGCATTTATAACCTAATACATATTCAATAAACAACTCTTTTAACATTACATTGTATATAACGGACCTAACATCAAGAACCGGAATGAAATCCTGATAATATTTTGCCGATGATAAAAAGGCGTTTGATAAAGTAACATAACACATTTAATAAGCCTTAGGTATTTCTATCAAAAAAGGGTTGCAGAAAGAACCTTCATTTAATGATCATGCGACTAAAAGAAAAGGAAAGAAAAACCATAATTGCTACAAGAAGACTACATGGTTTAAATGAAAATGGATCATCTGAACACGTTTTATAAAGTATACTACATCATACTTCAAACAAACAATGGAAGGAGTTAAGACGATGATATTTTAAGTTTGAATAGAGAAAGGGGAAGTGACATTAAAAAAAATGCGGAACTGGCTAGGGGCACATTTACAATTGCTCATCGAATAGATACGCAATCAATAAAGTGCCTGCAATTTTCAAAACTGTTCATATTTTCATTGCCTGAAAAGAATTTTTTCTATTATTCTTTGTAACGATTATGTAATTAATTTGGTAACTATTCACAGTTAACACTCAGATCCTGATCCAGAAAAGAGCGGTAGCTTAGTGTTTAGCAAGAATGCCGGTGTTTGAGCAATTCTCATGTCTTGAGATGGCACTAATATTGGTTAATTCGCAGGACGCAGACACTATGAAAATGATAAAATATTATTTGCAAAAACTTATGTGCAAATCGGGCTTAAATATTATATATTTAAAATGATCTTAATCCAAAACATCAAGAATTAACCAGCGCTGGCTCTTAAACAATATAGAAACAAAAAAATTAACAAATAAACGGGTTTTTTTTTCAAAAAATATCGAGTCACAACTGAATACATAACTCATTATTCATAATTTGTATTGTAATATATTTTAATTGCAGATATAGGTTATTGTAACATACCTTTTGTAATAAAGTTATTGTAATATATAGTTATAATTGTAGTAGTTTTATAGTTATAACTTCAAATTGAACTGAATATTGCAAATGCAGTCCATTGTGATATATAGTTATTGTAATATACTGAACTATAAAATAGCTTACATAATTATGTTAAGGTAAAGTAACTGCTAAACTAATCAACGTTTCATAAGAGATTTGCCCTTTTACGTGTAGACTAATAAACTATGATTTCAAACATCATATGTTTAGTGCGATACGTATGGGAAGTGCGCTTCTTTTAATGCAATACTAATATATATTGAAGTATCGGCTTCTAGTTATAAATAGTAATAAAATGGGGTCCATTTCTTTTTCTTTTTTTCTTGTTTTCTTTACATGATACAATAAGGATACAGATCACGCATATACTCAAAGCATACCGAAATAACGGAATATATAATGGAGTTTGTTTATCAATTTGCACTGACCGAACTGCGTGTCTAAAGACAAGAGCGCCTTATTTTACAAGTGTTGCAATAGTTCGTATGAACAATATAACAGAATTATTTCTTTCAACATAAAAGGTGCATTTTTATTTCAAATTTCAAAGTTGGCTTTTACATAATCTTTTTTTTCTTTTGAAACTTTCACTCAAATACACTATTTAGTTTGTGTTATATGATCATAAAATATATCCTGAATTTTAAAATTTTTGACAACACTAAAATGATTTTAACAAACAAGCATAATATATCAAAGAACGCTGGTTCGGTTTGCTAAAAAGTATATTTTTTGAACTTTAGTGTTTAGGTAACAGTTGCCTAATGCAGAACCCTCTTTCTGATCAGTGTTTGTTTTCACTAAGATTTATGAGTAAACATGGGGCGTGGGTTCAATATTTTTTTTTCTTTTACATGTTTTGTTCGTTTTTCTAGTCAAATTATACCTTTTTCAATCTCAAATTAAAATATTTGTAATTTGTAAATATATGTAATTTGTACATTTTAGTGTCGAACTTGTGAGTTTCACACGCTTTTTTGAACCCATCCTTTTTTATCAACTCTGACATGGACCTGTCTTAATAAACCGAGATGTTTAAAGGTAGATTATGGTTACTTTTTTAATAAGACGAAATGAGTAAAAATATATTGAACTCATAAAACAAGATTGCTATGGTTGTTCTATGATCATAACTTATATAAAAGAGTAACTAACTAAAGTCGTTCATACAAGATGATAAACTTCATTTCTTTCTTTTACTTCTTTTTTCTTTCTGTCTTTGTGTCATTAATATTACAAAGTTTTCTTAAGTAGAGTGTTAGATAATTTTTGAAAAATTGTAAATGATTAATTTAATACCTCAAGTAATAAGTACAACTCTTGCTTTCGATTTTGATAATTATATAATACATTTTGAAAACAAATTGTTATAAAGCAAAGTTCTTATTAAAAAGATGTTCTTATGTATGTTAATGTTGCGCTTCTTTATATCATTGACATATTTCTCTTTTTCTGAAATGTTCACAATATTGATTTATGTATTTCTTAAACTTGATAATAATTATATAAACATTTGTGGTCATTGTTTCAATTACATTTTGTTTTACCCTTTTGTTTTCTTTATCACATGGTAACACATCAGAGAATGAAAAAAATCTCAGAATATATTTCAAAGCCAACTTTTTGTCATCTGTTTTAAAAATAGATTAAGAACAAAGTTTCCACATCTCACTTGTCCGTGTAAAGTTTCTGTTCACGCCCCGTGAGAAAAAACGGTTTGGAGAAAACTTGAAACACAATCGGTCCACATCTTAACAACTGTTATCCAACTGATGACATAGACATCCCTTGGATTACGGTTTCGTATCATCTTACATTTAGTGATCAACTTAATGTTGGCATCTATCTTTACACACAAACTTAAGAAGACAAAACAGGAGAAGCACATTAAAACATCTTATGTATTCTTTGAAATTACAAAAGTGCTCACTCGATCATATTTTCACTTTCTACAGAGTAGCCCGCGCACATCTCACGGGTTTTTAAAATATTTCATTTTTATATTTAAATTTTTTACAGACACAGTTTGGGTAGATAATGGTTTTTAAATTTTCCTGTGTTGCGCCCCATTTTGTGCAGGGTGTTTAATGGTCTAAAAATGCAATATAAAAAGCATTGGCAAATTTTCAAATCATAATACTGTTTGACTTAAAAAGAATACATAAAATGTTAAATAAATAGACTAAAAACTTGCTTTAAATGTACTTCGAATATTAGTTACATGGGGAAAATATTTGTTACGAATTTAAAACACACCTTTATATAATGTTTGTACTATTATCGCAAGGAGATTTCTTAAAAATATGAAGAATATTTTTACATTCTAAACATTTATTTTTTTTCTTTAAACGTACATTACATCTATTTGATAAAAAATATCTAAGGTTCAATCCAAACTAATGTTCGTGTTTTAATAACTTAATTATACCTGAATAATATCACAGAAAAGGCGTACTTAATATCATTAAACTATTTAATGTGTTCTATTAAAGAGGTATGTTTTATTCAAATTACTCAGCTCTATTATGTTAATGCCTTCAATGTTATTTTTATCAATTACCCTCTCAAAGCAAACCAAAATCAAAGGAATATATAATCATATACGATCTGAGGTCATTGCGCTTTTTCTTCTTTTTGAATTAAGGCAAAATATTGGCTTGTTTTATTCCTTATAATAAAGAAACGACACTACCTAAAAACTTAAATTATGAGATACACATTACATTTAAGTTAAATTGAAACACATCAAATATAAAAACCGTTTAAGATCAGAAGGGAAGTAATTTTACTGTTTTTTTGTATAATAATTGACAACGTTTTAAATAAATAAAATTGATATTTATACTTGACAAGGATAGAAGGTAAATGACCATTTTATCCGTTATAGATCATATTAATAATGGAATTCCAGGCAACGTTTAAGATTAAGAATATCAACATAATTTTCTTTTTAAAAACTCCCTTCACTTAACTGCTATGTTATAAGAAACTCGAGGCTTGTTCTGAAAAACTAAAAAAAGAAAAAATATTGAAAAACCCCTGAAAAAAAACCCCTTTCCCCCTTTTTTATTTCAAATTTTAATTTCCAAAAACCCGATCGGGAACTTTATTGTCCCTAAACCAAAAACCTTTATTTTTTATTTAAAAAATTTCTTACTATTCATTGTTCATTTCAACCCGAAAAGATATGAATTAAAAAATAAAGGCTTAATTAAAAAAAGTTTTATTTTTCTTTAACAAATTAAAAAACCCCGTGAAACTTTTAATTTTGAAAAAAGGGAACAAAAAAACCAAATATTTTTAAATTAAAGGGGTTAAAAAATAATAAACAAAAGGGGAACACTAAATTTTAAAAATTTTTTTGTTTGACTGGTTTTAACTAAAAACTTTTGGATTTGCAGACTTCAGTCACACTTTAGGCAAACCCTTTTCAATTTAGATTGAAAACAAATTTTCAAATAAGCATTGTTTCCCGGTGGTCTGTAAAAAAGAAGGTTTTTTCCTTTTGGCCTTTAATTGTACATTGTGAGATATATTTCGACAAGCAAACCCCGTTTCGTTTAATATTTGGAAATTTTAAAAAATTTTTTTGAGCGGGAATTTTCTTCCCAACCTTTGGGAAAAAAATTTGCAAAACATTTATAAAAAATTTATTTAAAAAAAACCCCCAAAAACCCTAAAGAAATATTTCTTTTTTCAAAAAAGTTTTAAAACCCTTTTTTTATATCTTTTTGTGTACAAAGCTTTTATATTCGCTTGCCAAAAAATTAAAATTTTAACTCCTTTAATTGTTTTTTAAAACAAATTAAAATCAAAAAGTTTGTATGAAAAAAAAATTAAAAGGCTAGTAAAATTTCTTTTAAAAACAAAAATTTACGCAATTTCAAAAAAAAATCTGTATTTTGTATTTTAAAGTTTGACTATAAACCCATAAACTCTCCATTAAGTTAAAAATCCTGGGAGCCACTTGTTTAGCGACGAAATAATAAGAAAATAATCTATCGCAAAACTTATTTTTGAAAATTTCAATGTCATTTTTTTCAAAATATAGTTTAACTATCTATTTACCCTTTAATTGGCATCAAATGTCTACTTTTTAAAGCAGACAGAATCCATATAAATAAAATCCATTTCATTAAAATGTAACATAGTCCCGAATATTGATTATGAATGTTTTTGACGAGTAATTTTCAAAATTTTGTATAAATTCATCACATTTAAACCAGGCGCGGGAGTGTAAATAAGAGATTAATAAATTCGATTTTACATCCCCCCTTATTGTAGTGTAATAACCACTTTTACAGGACGTCATTTTTCCTTTATATAGAAACTAGCCCTTTAAAGCGGCTTTTGTTTTTCGTTTTCACTGTAGGCGCGTCAATGACCAAAATTTCTTAAATTTTTAACCCGTTTTACCGGGTTTTTATTCCCCTTAATGTAAAAAATAGAAAAATATTTTAAATTTTTTGTTGATTCAATACTAAATTTTTGAACTCGTTAAATTTAAAAAATATTTCGCTCGCCCGGGGCTCGCATTGTATGATTTTAATTCCCCCTTTGTTCAAAAAAATTTTGTATTTAAACCCCCCCTTCCCAAAATCCCTATTTATTTTTTATGAAAAAAATGGGAAAATTTTCAAGTTTTAAAAATATTTTTTTTGGAAAACTTTCTCCACTTGCATTTTAAAGTTTAAAAAAAAAATTTGGAAGAAAGGGAAAAATTGGGTTAAAATTTGTTTTAAAGTTAAAAAATTTCGACAAACCCAAAAAGCGTTCCCGGGTTTTTTTAAAAAAAGAAA